>NW_027494057.1:0-210187 GCF_021521415.1 Bidens hawaiensis
GACACATTCGTGTACATGCATTGTAACTCATAAATGCATCATATATACATAACAAATGGTCAAATGCACATACCTATACGTATATATAATATAAATATTATTATGGACCGACATTTGCATGTGCATATAAATATATATCTTGGTTTTAAAAGCGAGAGGCGAAGTAAAGCGACGTGGTTTAAAACAAAAGCGCGAAGCGCAAGGCGCAACAGCGAGCGCTTTATACGTGAGGCGAACATATTTATATGATTTTTATAATTGAATATATAAAGGGTTTTATCATCCCGGTCCATAATGTAGCTATATTTAAGGATTATATATGATTTAATTATATAAACCACCTGCACATACAACCTAAAAAGCATATTATACAACATTTGGATGCTTAAAAACCACTTGCGCAGAAAAGACGAACGCCTCAACTTCGTTTTAAGTCGCTTTTTGCCTAAAAATCTCACGTCAGGCTCGCCTTTTAAACATTGCTTGCCTTGACTAACCTAAAGCGAAGAGGTCGTCACCTTAGGTCGCCTCTCGCCTTGGCTCGCATCAGGCACCCTTTTTTAAACCAAGGTATATCTATATATATATATATACATATATACATACATACATCCATGCATCCATGTGTGCGTGTATATATATGCATGCATGCATAAAATTCATATAAAGAATTGTACCTTTATATATACCTATGCACATGAAAATATTCTTATGAACCTACATCTACTTGTATACATATATTTGTATGCATGTATGTATAGATGAATATATGTATAGATGAATGTACCTTTATATAAAGGGATAAAGCCAAGAGAGATCAATGGGTTAGGGGAGGGGGGCTCATAGAATCCTGATGGAGATAATTATGGTGCAGGACATGGAGGTTCATAAATGAATATGTAGGCCACTTATACCCATGCAAATTACCCTTTTTGGATCGTTTCTTTGCCCATAAAATTGCCTTAAAGTGCACATTTTAAGCTTCACCTATGAGATTTTTTGGTTCATAAACTTGAACAAAATTGTGGGATTTTGGGTTTTGTTAAACCACCAAAAATATGCATGAATGGTTGTCAATTATATGCATAAATTGTATATTGAAATTCAATATATGAAAGGTGATGGTTTTTCTATTTACAAAAAGGGAAAAAAAAAAGCCAACGGGCTGGTGGTTCATTGGCTAAGGCAAATCTTTAAAACACTAGAGGTTTGAAGGTTTTGGGTTCAAGTTCCCAGGTGACAGAAATTAATCATTCAAAAAAATGTTAATGGCCTATTTTTAAGACAAACTAGGTGAATCATTTGTTATAATTTTCTATTTAGTATTTGATCATCATATAAATTACGGTTAAGGTTATGTGCATCCAACCTTTCAGTTCAATCACCAGTTTTGTCTACCAGAAGTTCACAAATTTGTTTTTATTTACGAGGGGTAGAGACTACATGGTGATGGGTGACCTCTAGTGTTATTCCTATCCGTTATCCAAACACACTTAAATGCGAAGCTATCTCTTGTTCATGATCAAAGCAATTAATTAAGTGTGTTGATAGGATTTGAGGTCAAATATTTCTTATTAGCTAAGCATATCTTATGTTCGTAGCCGATGTGTAATTCATGTAAGGTGTTATAATCACACCCATTTCCATGTTAGGGACTTGTCGTTCTCGATAAGTTTTTCTCCATCACCCCAAACAACACACTATATGATTTTATTATTATTATTATTATTATTATTATTATTATTATTTTGTTTTAGTCCAGGTTCATAAACAAGACAGTAGTAGATTCAGTAATTTTTATTTTAATTAAGAAAACTTTGAGTGCATGTTTATTATATCACATTAGCTGGATTGATCTATTATTATTATTATTATAAAACTCTTTTATTATAACGTTATTGTAGTTTCTTTTTCAATAAAACAATTTAAGAGGATTGCCGAAATTTAAATATTTTTTTAAGTTCTCTAGTTAATCTGATTCGATTCAAATCCTGTAGTAAGTTGGATGTGTTTCTTACTAGTTTGGTTTGGATTGAACCAACTCCGACCGATACAAACCAATACTACATGGTCCACTCTTCGGTTTCAATGTTTTTAAAATTTCCGGTTTTGGACCTTTGCATATATGGCCAAAGAAATTGATAACATGGGTTATGAATTCTTTTTACCAAATATAGAAATGGATTTGTGAATTCTAACAAAAACACCAAACAAAACAGATGAATGGAATATCATTTGTGACTCGATGCAAATCCATCACAAACATTTGTGATTCAATGCAAAATCATCACAAACATTTGTGATTTGATTCGATTAGGTTATTATAATGAATAATTTGAAAGGTCTTCTTAGAATACGGATCAAAAGAGGTGTGAATCTCGCGATTCGTGATCTCAATACCAGTGATCCGTATATCATCATCAGAATGGGTAAACAGGTTAGCCTTCTCAAATCTACCAGTTTATTACTCTACAATGTATTTGCTTTTAGGATTTTATTGCCATAAATTTAATATTGAACTTATATGTTTTTTTAAATATTCCTGCTTGGTAAAGATGTGATATAATAAACATTAAAGATTACTAAAAAAAAGAAACAAAAATTACTTTTGTTTTAAAGATAACTGAAAACCATACATTTTAAATGATGATATAAATAACATGCATGTTGCTTGGTCACGTGGGGGTGTGCGCTTTCAAAATGAGACGACTGTTAAGAACAAGAATCGTGTAATCATTTCCACAGTAATTAGATGACAAGTTATTAAAGTTAAAGGATAGACAATATATCTTGTAATCGGGTGAATCAATAGTGTACCTTTCATTATTATTTAAGATACTTATAAGTTACTATTATTGTATTCAAGTAAAGATTATAACACGCCAAATAGTGACCTGACACTAGATTTTTGGTGATATATCGTTAGCGTTACTAAGAGGACACATAGTCCTCCCCCTGATTTCCTGAAACCCTGTTTCAATTTCTTAGACAAAGTCAGCAAAAAGGTATAAAAGGTCTCTATTCCACATATTTAGGGGGTGTTTGGGTAAGCTTTTAAACTTGCTTTTTTGTTTATTTGCTTTTTGAAAAACAAAAGCAACTTTTAAAAAGCTCCAACTTGTTTAAAAGCTCACCCAAACACCCCCTTAGTGGAAAAAAAAACCCAGGACGAAATATTATTTTAATCTACTTAATTAGAAGCTCTAGTAACTCTGAAAAATTGATGGGGGCATGGTGTTCCCAGCCGGCCCCCATTTTTTCCATCTTTCTTGGCTCTTCAAGTTCGTCTCCACTCTGTCCCCTTTTACATATAACAGAATAATATTGTTATAAATGCTGAGATAAAAGCAGGTTATACTAAGCATAATAAACCCCTTTATTTACCCGCAAGTGAGTTTTTTTAACTAACAATCATTAGTAATCACTCATGAGTTCATCATTTATTCCATAAATATTTATAATTTTATGCAGAAGGTAAAGACTCGTATCATGGAGAGGGATGTCAACCCCGTGTGGAACGAAGACCTAACTCTTTTCGTTTACAATACCAATCTTCCAATTAAACTGGTAACATTACTTATTCGTTCATGAGAATAACATTACATCCTTTGTTAAGATTCGATTATCTTGTTCTGATTACTCGATATTATACAGTAAGTTTATAAATATGCATCTATATGCCCCTAGAAAATGCAATATATAACAGCATATCAATGTATCATGACTAGGACTATATGATGGTACACATACTAAATGTAGTCTTATATTTATGTTCGTTGATTGTACTTACAACACGATTGCAGGAAGTGTACGACCATGACTTTTTTAGCACAGATGATAAAATGGGAGACGCGGAATTTGACATACAACCCTTTTTGGAGGGACTGAAGAAGAATCTTAAGAACGTGCCAAGTGGCACTATTATAAATCGAATAAAACCGACCAAGTCAAATTGGCTGGCTGAAGAGAGCTACATAACATGGAGAAATAATGTGGTTGTTCAAGATTTGTGCCTTAGATTGAGAAATGTTGAATGTGGTGAAGTCGAAATCGAGCTCCATTGGATTGATGTTCCGGGTTGCAAATTGGTTTAAAACATTATGTTTCATGTCTCGTACATTTTACCAATGTTTGGTTCGTTTGTATGTACATGTTTCATATCATATATATAAGATGTCAAAAACCCAAGTTATTTTCCAAGTTAGATAGTACTTTATTCCTTCACTTGTTTTTCCCTTTTAATGTATACTGTATAATATGTCGAAATCTAGCTCGAGTTTTTTATATCAAGTTGGTTTCTTTTCGATCCAAACTAATTACGATATAGTTAACTTTACAATCCAAATTTCCCTAGAACGTGAAATTCTCACCATTCTTGGGATCATATCAACAGATCTTCTATTTCCTTCCAATTCGTTCGATATAGCTCATTGCTCTCTCTATGCCTAATCTAAAAGAATTTATATAATACTATAAAAATAGTTAACTAAATTTAGTTAAATAATGAAAAAAAAGCTTTATTAAATAAAAGATGATTAAAGGAAGTGGAAACTGACATGATAGCTTAAAACCTAAAACATTTAAGACGATTCAAATATAAGATTAGTTTTAAATGCTATTATGAGTGTGAAACGTATATGGTAGCACCTCCACGATTACACAAACCCATTTACGCTCATCGAAACAAAATGTTATATAATCCTATAGAATGCAATATACACATATTAAGTTATTACGAACACTTGAAATTATTAAAATTGTAGAATTATTGAAGTGTAATTAATACAACATAAAGTTAGCCTTTTAAGATGAGAATATTATCTTTATTTTAAATAAGTTTATGAATTATGAAATAAGATTTTAAGTTGTTAATTAAAAACTCGAAATTATTAAAATTTTGTTATTGTAGTTAATACAACATATAAAGTCAGCTTTTAAGATGAGAATGATATTATATGAAATAAGATTATGAATTTTAATAACCATGAAATAAAAATGCAGATGGTCTTCTAGTCCAATCAATTTCTCTTTGATGGTGTTATTGAGTCATGCTCAGAGTAGATGTGGGCAAATAGAACGGTTAACTGAACTGATTTGAAAATTAAACTGAAACCAAACTATTTTGTAATTTTCTCCACTAAAACTGGTTCCAAACCGGTTAACCGAACCGAAACCGACCAAAACAAGGCAATAACCAGTCAAAATTTGAAAGGAAACGATCGTATTCTGGTCAAGAAACCGATTAACCCTAACGAAAACCGATTATAAATCGTTTTGTGAACCTCTAGCTTGGAGCGTCAAAATCAATATTATGAACAGTTAATTAGCTATTGCCGCTTGTTGGGGCCAAAAGCTTTTATATATAAAAAAAAGGCAAATTGGATTTTAATAATCCTAACTTAACGCAGTTAGTCGATAATAATTCCAACCTATAAAGTAGGTGTCATCGGTCCCAACTTTCACACTATTTGTTTTCATTGGACATTCGTTAAAAAAAACTTAACGACGTTAGTTTTTCCAAATTTCAAATTGATATTTTAGGGTTTTTGATCTGAATGAGAATACGAAAGAATTGATGTAAAACTTAACTCGAAACGATGCTTCAAACAGCTTGATTTTTGTAATTAAAAATTTAAACACCGGAATTGAAGCATCCATTAGTCGTTTGGACCACCGTTTTGAGGTAATGTTACATCAATCGACTCGTATCCGCGTTCCGATCAAAAGTCTTAAAATATCAGTTTGAAATTTCGAAAAAACTCGACATCATTAAGTTTGAAAGAACTTAACGTCGTTAAGTTTTTTTTAACGAAGGTCCAATGAAAACAAATGATATGAAAGTTGTGACTGGTGACAGCTACTTTCTAAGTTGATATTATTATCGGCCAAACTGCATTAAGTTAGGATTTGTAAAATCCAATTTGCCAAAAAAAAACATGAAATAAGATTATCATTTATGAAATAAGTTTTAACAATAACCACGAAATAAGATTTTATGGATCATCAAATAACAATAATTATGAAATAAGATTATGAAAGCAATAAAATTATGAATTATGAAATAAGATTGAACAATAAGACCATCTTATTAACACAATATTATCATTTTGCTTGCAGATATCAGACAGTAAACTTGGTGCTGTTTGTTTTTGCAGACATAAACTGTCTGCAAGCTGATTTCATCTGTTTTCATGTCTGCAACTGAAGATGTGGTCTGAAGATCTGCAAGCTGAAAATATAAGACTGTTTGTTTTTATAAGCTGATACTGTCTGCATAACTGTCAAACTTATCTCACAAGATAGAAGTCATTTATTCAAGTTACATCTAGTTTTTAGTCTTTGCTTGCCATGCCGATTTGGTTTTGGTGGGTGGTGGAAGGTGGTGGTGGTGGATGGTGGTAGTGGCGGCGGACGGTGGGTAGTGGCGGTGGATGGTGGTGGTGGACAATGGGTGGTGGTGATGGATGGTTTTGGTTGGTGGTGGACGGTGGTGGTGATGGATGGTGGTGGTGGTGGGTGATGGATGGTGGTGGTGGCGGTGATGGATGGTGGTGGTGGTGATGGATGGTGGTGGTGATGGATGGTGGGTGGTGGACGGTGGTGGTGATGGATGGTGGTGGTGGTGGCGGACGGTGGTGGTGATGGATGGTGGGTGGTGGACGGTGGTGGTGATGGATGGTGGGTGGTGGACGGTGGTGGTGGCGGTGATGGATGGTGGTGGTGGTGGCGGTGATGGATGGTGGTGGTGGTGGGTGATGGATGGTGGTGGTGGCGGTGATGGATGGTGGTGGTGGTGGCGGACGGTGGTGGTGATGGATGGTGGGTGGTGGACGGTGGTGGTGATGGATGGTGGGTGGTGGACGGTGGTGGTGGCGGTGGATGGTGGTGGACGGTGGCGGCGGGGTACGGGGGTGGTGGTGGCGGCGTACGGTGGGTGGTGGTGTTGGCGGACGGTGGTAGGAGCAGTGGATGAGAGGGTGGCTGCAAAGGTTTTTTTGTGAAGATGTTTTAAGCAAGATTTCCTTGCTTTTCTTTTAAGATGAAAGAAGATAACTTCAGATCTGTTTTAAGAAAAAAAACAAACAGTCTTCAAGGGTAATGTCTGCGCGCCTGCAGACATTAGCTCCCTTGAAGATGTTTGAAGAAAAAACAAACACCCCCTTATTACTCTTTATCAATATTATCGGACAGTAAACATATTATACATACATATTATTATTATTATTATTATTATTATATATATATACATTTTGCTTGCAGTTATCAGACAGACAGTAAACATATTATTATTATACATATACATATATTCTGCTGATACATCATCTTCTTCTTCATCGAAACCCTAGATGATCAGCTCCAATGGTGTTCAAAGGCCGATTCTTCCACTCGAAGAAATCATCCGATACTTCATCTCCAGACGGATCCAACAGTCCTCGATCCACCGGTTCCAGTAACAACAACTCGCCGATCAAATCCGATAAGAAGAAGCCTAAATCATCATCCTCCAAAGACGAACAGCATCATCCGCCTATCGCCTCTTCGTTCCGTCAAACTCTAGTCAAACATCCGTCAAATTCTACTTCAATTTCGCCAGATCAAGTTCTAAACCCTAGCGGTGGCTCGGCATCGGTTAATTCGAGTCGCAAAGGTACCGCGGAGGCTCCGCCTACGGTTTCCCCAATCCTGGCGTCCTCGCTCGGGTTGAATCGGATTAAGACGAGGTCCGGACCGTTGCCGCAGGAGAGTTTCTTTAAATTTGATAGTAATAATAATAATAATAACAATAATAGTAGTAGTAGTAATAGTAAGAGTAGTAAGAGTAAAGGAAGTGGTAAGTTGTCTATACTTGGTGCTAGTAATTTATCGGAGTCGTCGATAAATAGCGAGACGGAGAAGGTGCGGAGTGATTTGGTGAATGATGATGGTGGGAGTACTAGTAAGGAGAGGTTGAAGTCGAGGGAGCAGACTCCGAATGCGTTAGGTCGGTCGCGGTTGCATAATGCGGAGTCTTCGCCGGATGCTGGTATGATTTCGTGAACGTTTTCATCAAATGTGAATTCTATGCAATGCAGTCGATATCACCGATATATCACTGATGTATCAGTGATATATTGGTTATCGGTCCCTTGGTAAAATATCGGTTTGAATGTCGGTACCGATAATATCGTCAATATTGCCCGATATTCCCGATATCAATGTTTTAAGTCTTAATTATCAAATTTTAGTGTTTAATGTTAGCGTTTTAAGTCTTAATCTGTTTCTACTTGCTACGATTGTTAGTGTTTTGCAAGTTGCAAAAGGTTAATTTGTTAATGGTAGGAAAGTACACTTAATTTGCATGATATTAAAATTACCGATATCTCACCGCGATAACTGCTTAAAATGTGATTGCATATATCCTGACTTGTAGTTAGTACATTTCATGAAATTGTAGATCCAGGATGTTAGAGTTTCTTATGTTAGGTTTAAGAACAGTACAGATTACATGTTTTATCGATTGGATTTATGTTCATTAGTAGAGGAACTTGTAGATATATAAAAGCTTTTTACCAAAGCTAATTGAGGTGAAATTATGTGCTGCCCATATTAGGTTCTATTGCTTATGTTAACGCTTAATCTATACTGAGAATATCGTAAATATAATTATGGCTAAATGGAATTTGGTCTATAGTTTGTTCCGTGTTAAATGCCATGTCATGTAGGCATCCAGTTGCATCTTATATATATATGATGAAATTATATGTTCAGGATGTTAGAGTTTATTATATTAGGGGTTATTTAGGTGGACTGAAGTTAGGAGCAGCCACTCATGTTTTACCGGTTGGGTTTATGCTAATTAAAGTAGGAACTTGTAGACATATATCAGCTTTTGCCAAAGGTAATTGATGTGAAGTTATGTGCTGCCCAAATTAGGTTTTATTGCTCATGTTAATGCTTAATCCATACTAGGAATATCTTAAATATAATTATGGTTAAATGGAGTTTCATGAACATTTTCATCGAAGGTGATTGTATATATCCTGACTTGTAAGTAGTATGTTTCATGAAATTGTATGCTCAGGATGTTATTATGTAGGTATAAGAACAGTAGAAATTACATGTATAGGTTATCTAGGTGGACTAAAAGTTAGGTGGACTCACTCATTTTTTACTGGTTGTATTCATGCTCAAAATATAGGAACTTATAGAGTTGTAGACACACATCAGCTTTTACTAAAGCTAATTAATGTGAAGTTATGTGCTACCCAAATTAGGTGTTATTTGCTCATGTTAACACTTAATCCACACTAGGAATATTTTAAATATAATTATGGCTAAATGGAAATTGGTCTATAGCTTGCTCGGTGATGAAATGTTGTGTCCTGTAGACCACGAATTGCATCTTATATGTGATGAAATTGTTTAATTTCTTCTTGAACATTGAGTTTAAAGTCTGCCTTCTGCAGGCTATTACACTGCTTGTAACACGCCCAACGAACAATGCCTCATGTTTGTTGTTAGCTATGAACTAGCTTAAAATTTCTTCTATGCTCCTTTTGAGTTAGGGCAAGCATTTGAAGTTACACTTGTAAACTATAGGGGACTATAATAAAAATGAAGCAAACTTAGTTGTTTATGAAAATGAGTTAGAATTTATTAGGGGCATATTGTAGCTTGTAGTGACATGGTTGAGACTTGAGAATCAACCCATTTTTGCTTAGTTTTTTAGAAAGACAAGATTTCCTTATTTAAATCCACATATCACAAGCTCTAGTTACCAAGTCAAGATTTCCTTTTGATCCACATATCACAAGCTCTAGATACTAAATTCATGTTGCTATCCGTATAAAAGGAAATTAATCATTATGGTTCAAATTTGGCTTTCTTTGAAAGGTCAAACTAACAAGTCAAGATTTCCTTTTATAAGCTCAAGTGATATTTAATAAATTTAATATCATCACATCACATGAAACATCTGTCCTCCTTTAGTAATTAATTAAAAAGGTATGTTTTGTGCAAGTTAATTGGCTTACTAACTTTTTTAAGTGTTTAATGTTTATTATATGTGAGTATATGATAATTCATAATCAAAGAATTACAATGTTTTGACCTTTCTATTTACTTAAATCATCAAAGGCGTTAACTCTAATTTTTATACCAAAGGGTTAACTACCAAATCAACATTGCAACCAGAGGACCTGTATGGTCCATGCGCATATCCTATTGATTCTAAAAATTATAAATGCGCTTGATGCCCTCGGGAAAATGCATCAATGCCCTAAGTTTTCTGTTATCTGTGTTATGTGGCATAAGAAACTAATAAAAATGAAAACTTTGTTGAAGAAACCGTTATGTACAGCATAAAGCATAGATTACATCTGACAAGGAATTGCAGTGCCCGATGTGGTTTGCGGGTTCTGTTGGTTCTGTGAAAGTGAGATTTATCAGGATTCTATGTTTAGTAACTTTTTAAGTTATAATGTTATACAACAGTCAACGCCTAAAAGCCCCAACACATAGATTCAGGGTTGTCTTTTGAGCATGCGTTTTTTGGATTTAAACTGTTGCAAAAAATGGATCATTTCTCTATAAATGGCAGTTGTTTTAATGGGAATGGTGTTCAGGTTTTATATGGCACAATTAGCATACAAAGATATCTTTTGTAAGTGTGGATTTATTTCATTCTCCGTAATTGTATAACACTCTAAATATCTTAACGTGACGTCTGTGAAGTAATGGCAATTTTTATTGGATGGTTTTATATGATGCATATAGTATTACAGTTATACACATTAACTTTTTTTTTCTTTGGTCATATAATTTTAATCTTACAAACCTGTGGTATTTATTTTGCTATCGAGATAATGTGATGTGGGATCGGCTGCTTCAATATAGATAAGTTAATCTTTGATGTCTTAACTTTCAGATTCGTTTATTATGAGAAATTATTAAACAAATGCTTGTTTTTGATTTTTATACATCTGTTATTTGAACATTTGTATAACAATATAAAGTTTATTACATTTTTTTCAGGTAAGGTAAACATTTATAATTCACGTTGGAAACATTTAACAGAAAGGAGTTTAGGATATTAAATAAACACATCTGAAAGTATTTAGTTATTAATGGACATTCTACCCCCTTCACTTTTATGGCCTAAAAATCTTATTAAATTTATTGAATGTTAGGGCATTTGAATTTGAGGGGATTTTCTGGAGGCTTGAGGAGTTCAGAAGTTTGTACTCCAGAAATGAAGGTAAGTTGCTGTGACAGCTCTATAACTGTCATAGTTACACTGCCAGGTTTAACAAAATCAGTTCTTCACACTCTGTGCTTAAAGAATGTGTTCTGCAATTTGTAGACATCATATGATTGTGAAAACCCAAAGGAATCTGAATCGCCTCGCTTTCAGGCTATACTTAGGGTTACAAATGCACCTCGAAAGAGATATCCTGCTGACATCAAAAGTTTCTCCCATGAACTTAACTCAAAAGGCGTACGACCTTATCCATTTTGGAAGCCTCGTGGCTTAAATAACTTGGAGGTTAACACATATATATTTTTAATCTATCTAATATATGCTTCGGTGCTTTTTTTTCCTCCGTATTTTGAGTTTGTTTGGTTTGTTGGATATTGGAATGGAATTAGCAAGGTAGTCGAAATATAACTACGCCCCGTTATCATAATAATACATATTAACCATAACAAAAGCTTTTTAAAATTAAAACCTTAGATGATATTTTCATAAAAGATATATTTTCTATTTACTCTTGGGGAACACAAAAGTAGTTTGATTAAAACATTCTGTCTTGTTTTTAAATTTTCGGTTTTCGAAGATTACATGCATTTTTTATTCTATATAATGATGGAACAGAAAAAAAAACATGTCCATAGAGTGAAAATTAACCAAATCAAAGGAATCCACTCCATTCCATTCCACAAACAAACAGATTTTCTATATTTTTAATACCTTATTGATTTTGCTATGTCACTTTGTGCAGGAGGTTTTGGTAACTATACGAGCAAAGTTTGACAAAGCAAAAGAAGAAGTTGACTCTGATCTACATGTATTTGCAGCCGATTTACTCAACATTCTTGAAAAAAACACAGAAAGTCAACAACCCGAATGGCAAGAAACTTTAGAAGATTTACTAGTTTTAGCTCAAAGATGTGCTACAACTACCCCTGGAGAATTTTGGCTGCAATGTGAAAGTATTGTTCAAGATTTAGATGATAAGCGTCAAGAACTCCCAATGGGAATCTTGAAAAAGCTTCATACCCGTATGCTTTTTATTCTCACAAGATGTACCAGATTACTACAGTTTCATAAAGAAAGTGGATTGGCTGAAGATGAACTCGTGTTCCAGCTCAGACAATCTTTAAATCCTTCAGATAAAATCATTCCTCAAAAAACATCAAAACCACCATCAACAATAAAATATTACAGTCAAGAACAACACAGACTGCATGATTCGGGATGGAAGAAAGACCAGACAAAGCAAAAAGACATTTCTATCCCTACACCTGGTGTAGACTTAAGTAAAGATGTAGATTTAGATTCAGAATCGCCAACGGGCCGAAACCGTATGGCATCATGGAAGAAACTGCCATCTCCTGGAGGAAAAGTCTCTAAAGAAGTTGTGGCTCCTGTTAAGGACACAAAGGTACTTTCACCCGAGCCTCCTACTGCTAAGGATTCATACTCAACTACTTCCAAGCATCAGCATAAACCTTCATGGGGGTGGGGGGACCACCAATCGAACTATGTAGATGAAAGTTCGATAATTTGTAGGATTTGTGAAGAAGAGGTTCCTACTTTACAATTAGAAGATCATTCTAGAATCTGTGCAATTGCTGACCGTTGTGATCAGAAAGGTCTTAGTGTGGATGAACGATTGGTTAGGGTTTCCGAAATGCTTGAGAAACTGATGGAATCTTATACACAAAAGGATTTGACTTTGCCTGTTGGAAGTCCAAGTCCAGACGCTGCAAAAGTATCTAACTCAAGTGTTACCGAAGAATATGATGTTATGTCTCCAAAACTTAGTGATTGGTCTCGAAGAGGGTCAGAAGATATGCTTGATTGTTTACCAGATGGTGATAATACGGGCTTTATTGATGACATGAAAGGTGTGACATCATCATCCCTGCCATATAAAACACGGTTCGGGCCGAAATCGGATCAAGGAATGACAACATCATCTGCTGGTAGCATCACTCCAAGGTCACCATTGATGACACCTAGGACTAGCCAGATAGATTTGTTATTGGCGGGAAAAGGTTCTTATTCAGAACATGCTGATCTTCCCCAGGTATAATCCAAGTTTTTTTTTCTTTGGTTTAGTTATATTTGTCTTAGGAATTAGGATTAATGTACGCAAAGGCATCAGGCTGTATTTATTAATGATGTTTTGGTGTATAGTGGTCTAGCAATCATATACACTATTTGCTCATTACACTAGAACAGCTAGTTTATGAATTTGATTTGTTGAAATAAAACTAAACGGTTTAAGGATGCTTTGTAATTTTGCAGATGAATGAACTTGCTGATATTGCTAGATGTGCTGCAAATACACCTTCAGATGATGACCGTTCTCTCCCGTATTTATTAACTTGTCTTGAAGACCTAAAAGTTGTTACCGACCGCAGAAAATTTGATGCTCTTACTGTTGAGACATTTGGAGCACGAATAGAGAAGCTTATTCGGTGAGGTTTTTTCCACTATTATTTTTATTATTATCTAGAGGAATAGTTGTATCTTATTATCATCTAAAAAGTAACAAAAGGTCCTTCTTTATGAAGTTTAGGGACCTAATCATGCAAAAAAAAGTACCTTTTCATTATTCCTTAAAAGGTATGGTGATTAAATCATGCAAAAAGGAATTAATTTTTTGTTACGTCCTAAAAGTTAAATATCTAACCGTGCCAAATAAAGTCTAGGACTTTGTTATGTTGTGGTCTCCGATCCATCATGGGTCGGGTCCGGTTTAGACGAATAGACAGAATTAGGAGATTAAGCTGTTTGAGTTTTGGCCAAGCCCAAAAGCTCTAATCAGGCCCAGTTTAGTTAAAGGGTTAAACCCTAATTGTCTAGTCTATATATTCTCTCCTGTACTTGTAAGTTTGTATCACTCAATAATAAGAAAACCCTAGTTATCGACAGTGGACGTAGGTCATACACCGTGACCGAACCACTTAAATCCTTGTGTCTCTTTCGTTTATTCTTTCGGTTTTACTATTGTATTCGTGTTTGTGTGTGACTCCGAACCTAACAATTGGCATCAGAGCCTGGTTCTCGATTATACACACAGTTCCGCTGCCGCCGCTCCGCTGCTACAGTTCCACCGCCGCTGCTACAGTGCCGCCGCCGCCGCTACAGTACCGCCGCCGCTACAGTACCCCGCCGCCGCTATAGTTCCGCCGCCGCTGATTAGGGTTCCGCAGCTGCTGGTTCGTTTTTTCTGATCAGTTTCCAGTCCTTTTATTCCTTGGGTAGTTTGGTTGTTTGCTGTAATCAAAACTCAGTTTGGATAATGGCTGAGGACGGAAAGATCAAAATTGAGAAGTTTGATGGTCAGGATTTTGGATGGTGGAAAATGCAAATTGAGGATTTGCTATGTCAGAAAGACTTAATGGAAGCACTAGAAGAGAGGAAACCGGAAAGTATGAAAGATGATGAGTGGAAGGTACTTGACAGAAAAGCCATAGCTGTTATTAGACTCTCACTAGCTAAGAATGTGGCATTCAATATTGTAAATGAAACTACCACGTATGGTCTTATGAAAGCCTTGTCAAATATGTATGAAAAGCCTTCTGCATCAAACAAGGTATTTCTGATTAGACAGCTAGTTAACACCAGAATGAAGGAAGGGGCATCTGTTACCTCTCATGTTAATGACTTCAACACTATTATTTCTCGTTTGTCTTCTGTTGATATCAAGTTTGATGATGAAGTTCAAGCGTTACTCTTGTTATCCTCGTTACCCGAAAGTTGGTCAGGGACTGTTACTGCAGTTAGTAGTTCTTCTGGGAATACTAAGCTTACTTTTGAAGGAGTCCGGGATTTGATTTTAGGGGAGGACATAAGAAGGAATTCTGGTGAGACATCTAGTTCTATATTGAGCACCGAAGGGAGAGGTAGGAGAAGAGAGAAAGGTAATGGCAGGGGTAGGTCAAAGTCTAGAAGAAGAAGTCAGTCAAAGCCCAGAAAAGACATTGAGTGTTGGAATTGCAAAGAAATGGGGCATTTCAGAAACCAATGCCCTAACCCCTCAATTTCAAAAGAAAAGAAAGAATCTAAGAAGGAAGTTAATCTGGCCACCGGTTCAGATGATTCAGAAGGTTCAGAAGAGACTCTTATCTGCTGTGTTGAAGAATCAACAGATTCATGGATTATGGATTCTGGTGCATCTTTTCATGCCACTTATAGCACGAAGAAGATGAAGAATCTCCGAACAGGTAATTTTGGTAAAGTTCGTTTGGCTAATAATCATGCTGTTGATATCACGGGGATGGGGGATATTGAACTAAAAACTTCATTGGGCACCTCATGGACTCTAAAGGATGTTCGGGTCGTTCCTAGCCTTAGAAGAAAGCTAATTTCTGTTGGGCAGTTAGATGACCAAGGATATGATGTTATGTTTGGTGGGGGTCAATGGAAAGTTGTGAAAGGGAATCTTGTGATCGCCAGAGGTAAAAAGAAGGGCACTTTATACATGGTTGAAATTCCAGCTGATGGGGTAAATGCAGTGACCAGTGGACCGAGTCAGTCTAGTTTGTGGCACCACCGACTCGGCCACATGAGTGAAAAAGGGATGAAAATGCTCGTTGCTAGAGGAAAAATTCCAGAACTGAAGAAGGTTGAATCTGAATTTTGTGAACCATGTGTTTTCGGTAAAAAGAAGAAAGTATCTTTTGTGAAGACCGGAAAACAACCGAAAGCTCAGAAATTGGAGCTTATTCACTCTGATGTCTATGGACCAACTTCAGTCTCTTCTTTGGGAGGATCGCACTATTATGTCACCTTCATTGATGATTCGACACGCAAGGTATGGGTTTACTTTCTTAAAAATAAATCTGATGTTTTTGATACTTTTAAGAAATGGAAAACTGCTGTTGAATTGGAAACTGATTTGAAGGTGAAATGCTTGAAGTCGGATAACGGTGGTGAATACGTTAGCAAAGAATTCCGTGATTATTGTGAAGAGTACGGTATTCGGATGATCTTTACAGTCCCCGGCACTCCTCAACAAAATGGAGTGGCAGAACGAATGAACAGGACGTTAAATGAAAGGGCAAGAAGTATGAGACTTAATGCCGGGCTTCCAAAGACGTTCTGGGCAGATGCAGTTAACACTGCAGCTTATTTAATTAACCGGGGATTGTCAGTACCGCTGGGTTTCAAGACACCAGAAGAAGAGTGGAAAGGTAAAGCTGCAGATTATAAGCATTTGAAAGTCTTTGGGTGTAGCGCTTATGATCTAGTGAAAAATGACAAGCTTGATGCTAAAGCTAAAAAATATGTTTTCATTGGATATGGGTCAAACGAAATGGGCTACAGGCTTTGGGATTTAGAAAGCAGAAAAGTAGTCAGAAGCAAGCATGCAACTTTTAATGAGGCTGAGTTATACAAAGATAGAAACACTTCAAAATCAAGGGTTCAGAAAGAGCAGGTTGAATATGAAATTGATGCTCAGAAAAAGACAGTTGAGTCAGCTACCGAACCCGAGACAGAAACTGAAGAAACCACAGTTCCTGAATTTGAAGATGATGATATTGGTGGAAATGAAGAGTCAGAGGGAGTCTCTGACAGTGGGAGTTTAGAGTCTGAGGATGAACAGTCTCCACAAGAACCTGACCCGCCTCAGCACTGGGTTAGGAGGTCCACCAGAGTTTCTAAACAGCCGGTACGTTACAAACCTTCAGTTAATTATCTCCTTTTAACTGAAAATGGTGAGCCAGAGAGTTATTATGAAGCACTTAAGTTGAAAGATTCGCTCCAGTGGGAGCATGCTATGAAGGAGGAGATGAACTCTTTGAGTAAAAACCAGACATGGGTTTTAACCAAGTTTCCACCAGATAAAAGAGTTCTACAGAATAAATGGGTCTATAGAGTCAAGGAAGAACATGATGGGTCTAAACGATACAAAGCTCGTTTAGTGGTCAAGGGTTTCCAGCAAAAGAAGGGAATTGATTATAATGAAATATTCTCTCCAGTTGTGAAGATGACCACCATCAGATTGATCTTAAGTATTGTTGCTGCAGAAAATTTACATCTAGAGCAATTAGATGTTAAGACAGCATTTTTACATGGTGATCTTGACGAGGAGATCTATATGGCACAACCTGAGGGATTTCAGGTTGCCGGGAAAGAAAAATGGGTCTGCAAATTGAAGAAAAGCTTGTATGGTCTGAAGCAGGCACCTAGGCAATGGTACCTAAAGTTTGATGATTTTATGGTGAGAACTGGGTACAAGAAATGCGAGGCCGACCATTGCTGCTACTTAAAGAAGTTTAAAGGCTCATATATCATTCTACTTCTTTATGTAGATGATATGTTAATTGCAGGATCTGATATGAAGGAGATTCGCAAGTTGAAGAAACAGTTGTCTGATGAATTTGAGATGAAAGATCTTGGTCCAGCCAAACAGATTTTGGGGATGGGTATATCCAGAAAGAAAGATGGCTCCATAACACTATCCCAAGAGAAATACATAGGGAAAGTGTTAGAAAGATTCAGGATGAATGATGAGAAGACTAAACCGAGAAACACACCTTTGGGAAGTCATTTCAAACTTACCAAAGACTAGTCTCCCAGAACAGAGGAAGAAAGAACAGAGATGGCTAAAGTTCCGTATGCATCTGCTGTTGGCAGTCTCATGTACGCCATGGCTTGTACACGGCCAGACATTGCTCATGCTGTCGGGGTAGTTAGTCGTTTTATGTCGGATCCGGGAAAGGAACATTGGGAAGCGGTGAAATGGTCACTCAAATACTTAAAGGGTACTTCCAGTTTGGGGTTATGTTTTAAGGGGAAGGATACAATTCTCAGGGGTTATTCAGATGCTGATCTGGGTGGATGTAAGAAGACGTTTAAAAGCACTACTGGTTATGTTTTCACAGTTGGGGGAACAGCAGTATGTTGGATGTCCAGACTTCAGAAAAGTGTTGCTTTATCAACCACTGAGGCAGAATATATGGCAGCAGCCGAAGCAAGTAAAGAATTAGTATGGTTGAGAACTTTTCTTGAAGAGTTGGGAAAGAAACAGGCAGAGTTCTTATATTGTGACAATGAGAGTGCAGTGAAACTTGCGAAGAATCCAGTCTATCATTCGAAGACTAAGCACATCGGGAGGAGATATCACTTTGTCAGAGATTTGATCAGTGATGGTGTTTTCAGTTTGAAAAATATCTCAGGTGCTAAGAATCCAGCAGATATGTTCACCAAGCCGGTGATGCTGGATAAGCTGAAGCTGTGCAGAGCTTCAGCAGGCCTTCAGGAATAATGTTGAGAAGGCGAAGGGTAACTAGGAGGTGCAAAACCAGATGGGTTTCATTTTACATGTACAAGGCAATGCTGGTGAAGACATTTTACGTCTCCAAACGGGAGCAGGTTGAAATGTTTGACGCATCCAAGTGGTGGTTTAGAGAAGATGTCTCGAAGCCCAAGTGGGAGATTGTTATGTTGTGGTCTCCGATCCATCATGGGTCGGGTCCGGTTTAGACGAATAGACAGAATTAGGAGATTAAGCTGTTTGAGTTTTGGCCAAGCCCAAAAGCTCTAATCAGGCCCAGTTTAGTTAAAGGGTTAAACCCTAATTGTCTAGTCTATATATTCTCTCCTGTACTTGTAAGTTTGTATCACTCAATAATAAGAAAACCCTAGTTATCGACAGTGGACGTAGGTCATACACCGTGACCGAACCACTTAAATCCTTGTGTCTCTTTCGTTTATTCTTTCGGTTTTACTATTGTATTCGTGTTTGTGTGTGACTCCGAACCTAACAGACTTGTGTGTGAGAATTTAGTGACAGTCCTTAGTGTTTATTCAACAATACGCACTATACAAAACAGGAAATGTGTTCTTTTTCAGTTCTCCTGTGAGAAAACAACTTTCATATGTGTGTTATTTTCAGGGAGAAATATTTGCAGCTATTCGAGTTGGTTGATGATGATAAACTTGATATCACAAGTACTGTTATTGACGAGGATGCACCGCTGGAAGATGATGTTGTACGAAGCCTAAGAACCAGCCCAATACATTCATCCAAAGATCGCACTTCTATAGATGATTTCGAGATTATAAAACCAATTAGTCGTGGAGCATTTGGTCGTGTTTTTTTGGCCAAAAAAAGAACAACTGGGGATCTCTTTGCTATTAAGGTACATTGAAATTGTATAACTGCTTACATGCCTCTTTAAGTTTTATTGTTTATTGTGTTATATTCTAGTTTTTATATTCTAGTTTCTTTGTCTTTTAGTTTAAACAAAATGCCTTAGTAATTATTATCTGTAATTTCCTGCAGGTCCTTAAAAAGGCTGACATGATTCGTAAAAATGCCGTTGAGAGTATATTGGCTGAGCGTGATATTTTAATATCAGTGCGCAATCCTTTTGTGGTCAGGACCTTAGTTTTTTCCTTTTTTTAATAGTTTGTTAAATATTTTCTGAACTTATAGATATCAGCTTTACATGAGTGTTATCATATTGTTTCAGGTCCGTTTCTTCTATTCTTTTACCTGTCGTGAAAATCTGTACCTAGTTATGGAATACTTGAACGGTGGTGATTTGTACTCGCTGTTGAGAAATCTAGGTTGCTTAGATGAAGATGTTGCTCGCGTATACATTGCAGAAGTGGTAAGTTTGACTTTGGTTAAACCATATGAGTTATTATGTTGGCCATAAATGTGGCAATAGGTTGGGCAACAGGTCAATTTTTGCTATGGGTTCTACGAACACTTTTTTTTTCAAGTTGAAGTTTTTTCGATAAATATGTAGTGTGTCACATATTTATACAATATGTCTATTTGATAACAGGTTGAACGGTTGATTTTTGGAATGGATTGACCTGAAAAACACTTATGTTCGAAATTTTATTTTTGCAAGTAAATGTTTAGTGTGTCAAATATTATTTTTTAATAAAATGGTTTAAAAGGCTTTATGCGTTAAAATACATTTAAGTCACTTGACCTACGAGATATGAAGCATAACTTGACTCAACTCATCTGAGTAATGAACTTGAATTGCCACCTGTACTGTCTCATATTAAACATGATATTTACTATATTCAGGTGCTTGCTTTGGAATATCTTCACTCGCTGCATGTGGTTCACCGTGACTTGAAACCAGATAATTTGTTGATCGCACATGATGGTCATATTAAGGTATGCACTTGAAACACGCTGATTTGTGTTTCAAAATGTAGTTATGAAAGTAGACGGTTTTATTAGTTATTAATTATCAACTAAATCTACATAACTCTTTCTTTGTTTGCAGTTAACTGATTTTGGGCTGTCAAAAGTTGGGCTGATTAACAGTACTGACTTATCAGGCCCGGCAGCTAGTGGCACATCACTATTGGGAGAACAAGAATCCCAGTCATCTGTATCTGAAAGTCAACAAGAAAGGCGTAAAAATCGGTCTGCTGTGGGTACACCTGACTATTTGGCACCCGAGATTCTATTGGGAACTGGACATGGTTTGTTAATTATTAACTATAATGATTTCCAATTTTGTAAAACATGGTTATGATTTAATTAAGGTATAAAGTTTGCTATTTAATACTTTATTGCATTCTTTTTTAGGTATGTCGGCTGATTGGTGGTCAGTTGGCGTGATATTATTTGAGCTTATTGTTGGCATTCCTCCTTTCAATGCTGAGGATCCTCAGGTTTATTGCTTTTGTTTATACTCACAGTGCAAACGTTAATTTAAATCGCCTTATTTAATATATTGTTGCTTTTTTTGCTTTGCTTTTTTTTTTCAGACAATATTCGATAACATTCTGAACCGTAACATACCCTGGCCAATGATACCTGAAGAAATGAGCCCAGAAGCAGCAGACCTAATTGATCAGTAAGAGAAATCCTTAAATTATGCTAACAAGAATATTATCTTGTTTTTGTATATGCGAATATATATATAGGGGAAAGTTAACGTACAAATGGAATTAGCATGCTAATTGTGAGAATCTAGTAGAGCAATTATATATACAAGTAGAGTAATTATGTAATTACATCATAGAGTAATTACATAATTACTTTACTTGTATATATAATTTACTCTACTTGATTCTCACAATTAGCACGTTAATTTCATTTGTATATAACGTTAGTTATTAAGAGTTCATATTAAATTATATTTGTAGATTATTGACGGAAGATCCGAACCAGAGACTTGGAGCTAGAGGAACAACCGAGGTATACTCGGTTACGTATTTTTAATTAAGCATGATGCTTAATAATTCGATGTCAAACTTTTTATGTAGGTGAAGCAGCACCCGTTTTTTAAGGATATTAATTGGGATACGCTTGCACGACAAAAGGTGTGTTTTAGATCTCCATGTTGTGTGTAATCTACCTAAAAGGTGGCAGAATATAATTATGATAATAATCTAATTCTTTGAATAAAAACGATTTTAGGATGTTGTGTGCATCAGTATACACTTTTGTTCATTTTCTAGAGAAAAAAAAATTAATGGATTAAAAGTGTTTTAAAAAACAATCATGTTACATTAATAATCTAAATCTTTGAATAAAGCGATTGAGATTGTATGCACTAAAAACATTTTGAGCTATTTTCACTCTATTTGACCACCCGTTAATATTCGACTCTTTTGAGATTGTTAACTACTACATATGAATACTTACTATATGAAGTTATTTTGTATTAATGTTTTCATTATATTTCAGGCTGCATTTGTTCCTGCTTCGGAGAGTGCGCTAGACACGAGTTATTTCACAAGTCGGTATACTTGGAATACTTCAGAAGAACATGGACATCAGGCTAGTGAAACAGAAGATTCTAGTGACGGTGATAGCATTAGTGGTAGTAGTTCACCAACTAACCGCCATGATGAAGTGGTTAGTAGCTTTATTAATTAATTGCATAATTTACTAAATTAAAAAGGTGATTTTTCTATACTGATTCTAGCAAGTTAAACTTTTCTGAAAGATTTTAAAATGACGAAAATGCTGTCAAAGTCAAAGCTTCCGTCTTGTAAAAATATAAAAATAGCTTCTGAAACTACTTAAAAGAATCAACTCTAGGTGAATTGTCTAAACATTTACGAGTAGATTCAGTGGTATTTGCGTCATTTTACAAGTTTAGAAGTGACTAAACTTCAACTTTTTTTTAGCGCATATATCATTTTTATAAATTTTTGGCAAGTTTTATGCTAGAATCAGCATAAAGGTAACCAAATAAGGTTGCGTGAATAAAAGCTTTTGAATACTTAATTGACCTTTGTATGTATTATCGCTGTATCTTATTTAGGGTTACTAGAAGACTCAAGTATGTCTTCTAGTAATAGAAAAAAAAATGGCAAATTGCGAAATTGCCATAAGATTAATTGAAACTGATAATCGTCAAAAGGATACATCGTCAAAACTGATACATAGGCGTTCTTGTTATCCGCATATATTATCCCGTTAAATTATTATTCTATAATTTTGCATTATTCTTTTTGTTTATGGTGACATTTGCAACAGGTTGATGACTATGGAGGTCCTGCAGAACATGGATCACCGTCTTCTGTCAATTACTCTTTTAGCAATTTCTCTTTCAAGGTACATTTAATTATAGTTTTTTTTTATTTAGTGTTATTATTTTCGTGCTTGGTGCGGTTTTCAATGACACAGGCATTCATTAAGTGTTCGGTTAAGAAAAAGTGCATATTTTAAAGTGAAAATAATAATTAGCAGTTTTAGATCACTAATTCAGACTAATTAATCTTTTGTGAATTCAAAATTATAAATTACCATTATGGTGAAATAAGTTTTATAGATTCAAAATGACAAATTTACCCTTAATTGTCACACTTTACTTTTATGTAGCCATAATTAAAAAGTGTTTGCTAAAAAATGTTATTAAAAAACTAAACGAAAAGTGTTATGGGCCGGTCAACCCGGACCTGTTTGACTTGTACAAAAATATAAAAATACTCAAGTTGACCCGTCTGAACGGAAATCTAGAGTTCTTTTCGTCTTCTGCAATTTCACAAGCGCTTTTAGTATATTTGGCGCCTTACATTTTACGTTATGCTGAAAAATATATATTTCACTGTGCTGTTTCAGAATCTATCCCAACTTGCTTCTATCAATTATGATTTGCTTACAAAAGGATTAAAAGAAGATCAACCGACAAAACGGAACGTGTAAATTACTAAATTATCCCTGGAGGGACCTCAATGGAGGCATGAAAGGCTGTAAATATGTAAGTCCATTTGTCCACTAATAATTTTGGCTTAAAATCAGCTAACTAACTTATGAAATACGATTACTGTTTACTTTTCACAGAGGCTAAAATGGTCAAATGAGCCACACGTATATGACCAAAATGATGAGTGTCATCTTAAAAAAACTATTTATTTGAATTAAAAGTATTTAGTTGGAGAAAAATGCCCTCCAAATTTTGTGGTGGTTTTATAATGGAATAATGTTGTCTTTTTATTTTTATATGAAAACATTTGGATTTATGCGTGATTTATTATTATTATTATTATTATTATTATTATTATTATTATTATTATTATTATCATCGTCTGGGCCCTGGGGTGGCAATTTCCGATAAGAATGAGGGTTGTTATATCTAACATGTTTAATAAACGGGTCTTGGTTGGGTTGATGTATTTAGTCCGTTAACTTGAAGTCTTAATATAAGTCGATATGCTGACCATTAACCATTTTTAACAACATACCAACCTAATTAACATGTATAGAACTTGATTATTACCTGTTTGGCACGTTTAAATATATGGGTTAAAATCGGTTTGTTTCGGCTACGCGATTCTAAATGTGTGCGGGTTGGGGTTGATGCTTCTGACAAGAATAAGGATACGGTCGTGTTTGGGTTGAACATTTAACTTGTTTTTCGACCCATCATTGCCAACGCAACCGTTTATTATATTCAAAGGGATATGTACATCTAAATCGATATTTACACTACTTGGTAGTTAGTGCGTTGATGGTACAACAACACAATGAAATCTGTTGCACGAAGTTAACTTCGTTTTTGGTTATCGTGGTGCGACTCTTTTGATGAGGTCACTCGTCATGAACCAATGCGTAATTCACTTTTTTCAAAAACTCATTGAGAATTAGAGAGCCTGGATGGTAATACAGATTCGACCTGAGCTCTCTTGGAACAAGTTCGACAGCGGATAACGAAATCTTGATTGTCTTCTCTATCTAATGAATGAGAAATCTTCTTCAAAATTTCAAATCGTTCTCCCCGCATCCACCCCTCGAGCATATGCTTAAATAGGAATCACATAAGGGTAGTTATAAACCTCTAGTAAAATGACCGCCCGTAACTCAATATTCAGTTTTAGGGATTGGCGACTTACCCATTTAATGACTTTGGCACTGGATATTCCTCAAACGGGTACTGTCGGGTCGGGTGAGTTCAATAATAGACGCCTGTTGGCATTCCAGACTTCCTTCGCCTTTCATGGTCACATCTTTCCGGCTAAGGAATGGGAGATCCTTCTCCTGCTCGATGAATCCAATTTGCATTTCATCCGAGAAAAGCTATATTTTTCTCAAAAATGCCTTTGTCATTTGATCCAATAACGTTCCATCAGATGGGAACTTATTTGATAAATACTGATAACTATCTTTATCGTTATTTGAGCGCATCAGGCAATTCTTTTATTCGCGTCCACAACAGTGAAGTCATTTGGTTTTTGCCAGTGGTGCTATCTCCACTAGCTATACATCATGCCGACATTAAAGCGAAATCTTCAACAACCCATTTAGTGCCTTCCTTTGATTTATTTTCAAAATTTTGTGAGGTTTCAAGACTTTTAATGACAAAATCTTGACTTTATATTTGGAAAATGGTAATAGTTTTGACCATACTAAGACGAAGATTTTTAATACTTTATATTTGGAAAATGGTAATAGTTTTAATACTTTATATTGGATAATCTTTGAAATCTTCAAGAAGATTTTTATTTGAAGGATCCATAGTAGACAATATAAATTAAAAGAAATTACAAATAAAGAAAGGTAGTGGATATGAAACTATGAAAGTGTCTAATATGAGACCATATTTATAGGGGAAAAAATTTAATTATATAATCAAATAATGTTAGATTTTTTAGATAATAAGTTTTATCAAAAAAAATCTTATGAACCAATACGAGGTTGACAAGTGCCGGATAATATAAAACGGTAATGATTAATATTCATTTTATATTAAAAATATATTTTTTTTACAAACTCTGCTTTTTAATAAAGTTTATACCGGTGTGATAAAAAAACATGAACATGATTGTGTTTAGATTTTTTTTAAACTTAATTATTAGAAGTTATTAAAGAAAAACAATATTAAATTTAAACTAGTAAGTATGCAAGAAAAATAAAAAATAAATTAAAAAAGAGAACCACTCATATTACACCATGTGGCATTGAAAAGGTTGAAGAATTGTTTGCAAACCAGTTTGAAAATCACCAAACCCGGGACCAGCCAATACTCGACTGATCATCAAGTCGAGCTAGGGGTTGGTTCAAGCTTGAGCTCGAAATTAAATGAGGCGGCTCAGCTGGGCTCTAGCTCGATTTTGAAGTTAAATGAGTCTAAGATTGAGCCAACAAGCCGAGCCATGGCCCGAGCCGAGCTTGGGATGAATTTGGCTCGGATACAAAAATGAGCCAACTCAGCGTTGCTCTAAATCAAGTTTCTTTTAACTAGTTTTATTCAAGCTTTTATCGAGCGAGCCCGAACTTCGAGCCGCGAGCTTTTTGAACGGCCCTAATGGTGGATTAAAGCTTAAAATACCTAGTTTGTATATACTCTAAAATGTATCAGCTATAAGTCTCAAATCAATAATCTAAATAAAAAAAAACTATTTAAAAAGACAAAAAGATCCTATATATATGTTTCTTAATTCTTTATGCATTTCCTGTGTAGCTTGCAGTTTGGCTATCTGAACACATATATATGACTCAAAAAAACATGAGTCCAACTATATTTTAATTAACAATATTACCATCAGGAACAGGCAGTGGAGCGGCTGCAGCGGCTTGCCGCCGCTTCCGCTCACGAAAGTAAAGAACCGTCAACAAACACACGAATAGGGTGAGAATCGTTGCGTTTCCTTCCTCCATTACAACGTCTTTCATCCATTCGTCGGCTTTTGGGAAAGCACTTGGTAAAGAATCTATAAGATCCACCTGTAATAAATAACACAAGTTACAAAAATATAAGTAGTAATAATAATAATAATAATAATAATAATATATAAATCGATATTATAAACTTCTTTGAGGCGGCCTTGTATATTCGTTACTTCGTAAAACCTCTTGTGTCGTTTTATTACAAATACTATTTTATTTACTAAAATAACTTTTAAGTACTAGTCATTCATTTCCTGTTTTGGGTGGTTCAAAAAATTCGCAATTGTAGCGGAAACTCACGAGAAAAGTGTCGGCATAGTTTCTTCGGACCCACAAGCTAGCGAGGGCCAATGTTACAGGTAATTTAGCTGCGGGATCAACTTCTAGGGCTTGATCATAATAACGTTTTGCAAGATGAAGATCCAACGGTAGCCCTTGCCCGTGTTCATGCATGTATCCTAAGTTAAACATAGCTTGAGCATTTAATTGGGCTTTTGCATGCATATATGCATCCGCTGCCCGATCATAATCCCGTTCAGTACCCTACACAGGTTAAAACCAATTAATCAGCGTGTTTACATATATAAAAAATAAAAAACAAACACAAAACAAAAATGAATGCCTTAAAAGAACATACCCGACCATAGTAATACGCATCCCCGATTAGCAGCGCAGCATGTTCATTACCCTGTTCAGAAGCTTGCCACCATAACGAATGTGCTCGTTGATGTCTTTCTGAATCTGTGCATAACCCTAACTCACCCATGCACATACTAGATTCACCATATTTATCAAGAATCCATGCTGCATTACTCTGTGCCACCTCATACCCTAACTCCGCCATTCTTGAATATAACAAAAACGCCTTCCCGATTTCACCTTTAAGGTATGCTTCTAACGCCCATCTTGATAATGAACTCCATGGGCCCCGCTCTGCAACTAGTTTGTACAATGATGTCGCCTGAAATTAAATATTATCAAAACCAAAGATTAACGAAGGTGCTATCGGCTTATTGTAATAATATTTTTCAAACAGATGTACATGCATACCATTGGAATGTTCTTCTTTAGCCCTACGCCAGTGTGGAACATTTTTGCCAGCTGGTAAAAGGCTTTTGGTTGACCAGCATTAGCTGCTAATATGAAGTATTTGCAAGCTAGTTTCACGTCTTTTTTAACACCGATTCCTTTGAGATGCATTACACCTAAGTTGTAATGGCCGCCGGGCTCCTTGTTTATAGCAGCTTTCTCAAAGTATTCTTTCGCCTGCAATCAAAATGAAATTATTTTAATTAGATACCATAAAATCCATTTGCGACACAATTTATTAACCTAAAAAAAGTAGAATTTGACTATGAAAAACTGGCTGGACACATTTTACAAACAAAGTTAAGATTCTAAATGACGTGGGAAATCTTGGCAAAAGGTTTAATCTTTATGACATGAGTTACCAGTTCAAATTTGTTCGTGAAACGTCTATGACAATATCAACATCAATATCAAACCTTGATTTGGTAAAGTACTGTGCAGCATCAACAAACTTAAACTTAAACTTTATTTTCCACATAGACCTTGCCATATAAAGTTGATACATAACTATTTTAATAAATGTGCATATCAAAAGGGTAAATCTGGCATTTAGCTATTATATACATTATAAAGTATTGATTCTAAGTTTCAGCAAACTTACTTTTGTGTAATTCCTTTGTTCAACTCCATAACCCTTGACATATAAGTATCCCATCCCGTTATAAGCCGAATAAAGTTGCTGTTTGGATGCTAAAGTCAACCATTCAAAAGCCTTTGTGTAGTTTCGTTTAACTCCAGCACCTCGTGCATAAATCTCACCAAGAAGCTCCATAGACCTCGGTTCACCCTTATCCACAGCTTTTAAAAACCATGATAGCGCTTTCGAATGGTCACGCCTCACTCCCCTTAATCCAAAGTAATAAAATATCCCAATTTTATACATTGCTGATGCGCTTCCTTTCTGCGCCTGATATTCCAATATCAAGAAATCTTCATCATCTTCCCCTTTCAATTTTTTAAGAGCGTCTTTGTTCTCTTCCGCTCCATTATGAATTCGAACTGGTTCAATCACAGGAGAGTCTTTCGAGATCAGGAAGCTGTTAACAGCAGCTTCAGCTAGTTCAGCATACAAAACTACTGCCTTATCATACAACTGCAACAGATGAAATCATATCATTCACCCTAACAGAGAAAATTGAAACATATGTATGTAAAATGTATAGAGGAGACAAATCATCAATCAAATTTCAAATTGTCAATAACTAGGCTGAAAAGAACCGAACGTCATGAACTGTTCAGCTGGAAGTTCATTTCTTTAATAAACGAACGAACATGAACAAAAAGTTTTGTTCATTCAATTAAACGAATGAATATGAACACATGATTTGTTCTTTCATTTAATGTTCGTTTAAATTTTAATAAATACATAAGTAAAATTTACATAAACATAAGCACAAAAGGAGCTCATTTATATTACACACACACACACACACTTGGTTGTTTTTTTATTGAAAAATAAATCATCGTGTTCATCCACTTCACCTCGTTTACGTTTGTTCAATTATGCCCGTTTAAGTTCATACGTGTATGTTCATTTCTGTTCATGAACATGCTCGTTTTCTTAGTTTCTTAATGAACGAACATGAACACAAAATATTGTTCAATTATATGTCCGTCCTCACTTAAAGTTAACCGAAGTACTGAACAAACCCCTCGTGTTCGTGTTCGTGTTCGTTCCATTCGTTTACAGGCCTATCAATAATTCTACATACAATAATACAAAGCCTCTGACTATGACTAGTTTCCAGCTAGCTACCTCTTGTCTCGCATACATATACGCCCGCGCCAACTTCGACTGCACATCACCCCCCTTAATGATACATAACCGCCTTCACCTCATTCCGAGCCCTAGCCATCCCTACACCATACACAAACCCTAACAACGACTGCGCATAACAATTACCGCTCTTCGCCACCAATTCAATCTCCGATACCACATCCTCCAACTCTCCACCACTCTCACTCACCACATCCACCAATTTCCGTACAATAGAATAGTACTCATCTAACCTAGGGTTTGTACCGGCATTTGACTCGTCCGGCTCGAATATAACACGCCAGGAGCCTAGATCGGTGGAATTAGATTCGTCCGGTTCGTTTGAATTGCCGAAGTCGTTGACGGTTGAAGGATCGTCGGGAGTGGTGTCGGTGACGGGAGTGTCGGTGAGGTCGTCTTGTGAGAGGATGAGGACGAATGGACGGGAGGTTACGGTGGTGGTGAAGAGGAGGAAGGATATTATTATTATTGTTAGGTGGCCGGAGCAGTTAGGTTTACGGCGACTTCGCATATCTCCGGTGGGTTTGGTTTTGGTTGGTTTCTTGTTTGTTGGGTAAACGGTGTGTAAAAGATATTCGGGTAATCCGGTTGATTGCCCAAAGTCAACAAAAGACCATTTTCCATTAATGTTTTTAAAAACTCACGACTTTGTTTATACCACCGCACTCTGACTGGGCTGCAATCGAGCCAATGTGTATTCGGGCTTAATCGAGCTCGGCTTGTTTTCCTTATCAAGCTGAAAAATCGAGCTCGAGCTCGTCGAGCCGGACTCCTTTGAGTTTTCTAAATTTTTTTAATTTTTATTTGTTACTTTTTTATTTTATAAATTTTGATATATAAGAGACAAAAGTTATAACTTTAACATACAAATTATATAAAATTTATAAACTAGAGAACTTATAACTTTATGGGTTTTACTTTTGTTATTTTTTTATATTAGATTTTAAATATCGAGTGGCATAATCTATGTATAATTTTTATTTATTTATTTTTTGGTATGCTATTATTATATATAGATATTAAAAATTGAGGGTTTAATCTAAATGAGCTAACGAGCTGAGCTGACCCTGGCTCGAGCTCGGGTCGTTTAGAAATCGAGTAGAGTCGAGTCGAGTCGGGTCGAGGCGAGCTTTTTTTGAGCAATTTTCAAGCGAACCACGAGCCACAGACTTTTTGAACAGCTCTAGCATTCTCTAAGTTGAAGAGTCCCGTTGCTCTATTATGTAGTCTGTTCAGACTATGTTGTATAAATCGGACCCATGCTGATGTCATAATTTGGTTTGGGCATGATGATTTTTATTTTATTAAACAATTATTTATTTAATTTATTTAAAAAGAATGTTGATATAAAACATGTAAAGATCTGAATTTTTGAATGTAGTTACTTTTGGATCAAATATAAGTAATTTGTAATGTGAGAAATGTGTAAATAACTAAAGAATATATGCATGCTCACACTAGATTAATAATATTATTTAAAAGTTTTTGAGCTTCTAGTTGAAAACTGTAATGTATAATAATTATCGTGCTTATTTGTATGTGTTGCAACTAGTTTTTATATTAAATGATGATGATTGCCTATAAAAGAAGGGAAAATGACCAAATGAACATTTGTTTGGTCAAAGTAAATAAAAAATACAAGTGGTCATTTTTTTGACTTTGACTTGCCAAATGTCTATTTTGGTCATTTTCTCATAAAAGTACCGGGTAAAAAGATCAAAAACAACTCTTTTTTAAACTAACGAAAAGGTAATGGTGTCAGATCAAGCATGCCCATTTTAAATTAAAATGATTGGAAAATTACAAAATTCCAAACGTATTTCAAGGAAATCTTTAATGCTATGTTCCCGTGAGTTTAATTAAATAAGAGAAAAGAAAAGAAAGAAAATTTTACTTTTAATTTTCTCTCCACTTTTCTTTTTCCTTTATTTCTTTCCAAATTGAAACATTTCCATCTAATTTACTCTTTATTTTTTCTTATTTTTTCCATCTGTTTTATTTTATTTCGTTTAATGAAACTGAGGAACACAATTTTCTCAAATTTTCTTTCTTTTCTTTTTTAAAAAAAACTCTGAAACACAATAATTTTTTTCTTTCCTCAATTTCATTTCTTTTCCATCAATAAATAAACTCGAAAACACAACGTATCAGTTGTGCAGTACTGCAATGGTAAGCATCCAATTCCCCTTGGCATATGTTCCAGGTTTGAATCTTGTTTCCTTTAGTTTCCCAACAAAACTTCAACTAATTATGTTGGTTACTGTTAACAAGATGTTGGCAAGTCTTGTGAATTTTTTTTTTATAACAGACTTCCATGATTAAAAAACAATTTTTTTTGGAGGCTTGAAAAGTTGCATATTATTATTTGGACAATCGTGTAAAATATGTTTTTGTTGTTAGCCAAAATGAGGTTAGATAAAATATTCCATAGGAAGTTAAGCATGCAAAGGTAGAGTTTAAGGTCTAACCTGTTAATGTTAGTTAGGTTTGAAAGGTGATCCAGACCTAATACACACATACCCTCATCTTTACGGCTTCTAACTACATTACCAACCTCACATCATCCATCACTACTTGTTTTCTTCATATATTTTATATATCATATCAATATCAATACAAATGTGTGATGTTTGTTGTAGCTTTTAATAACATTTTATTGTTTAAATTATCGTTGGTGGAGTAGTCGAAACTAACAAAAGTAGTTTTATCGTTAGTATAGTAGTAAATGCATGTATTTCCATTTGTTGACAAACAAAGTTCTTAATAACCATGAAATCCACTTAAACTTCCAGTTTTTTTTTTTTTTTTTTTGCTAGTAAATTTATCATTAAAATCAAAACTGACTTAAAAGTAGGAATTCGGGGCAATAAATCTATATCATCGAAATGATAAAAACAGATAAATGACTAAGATGAGATAGTGCTAGTTTTGTAATTAACTTGAAATTAGTTTTGACTTAGTAGTGAAAATTAACAAATAAGAGATAGATATGGTACGTTTTCTTTTATTTTTACTTTTATTATTATTATTTTTTTTTTGTATTTTATCATGTTCTTTGTGTACATTTGTATTTAGAAAAATATATCACAAAATCAACTATTTATTCTTTTTAATTTGAGCAGTGTAATTATGCGTGTAAAAATATGTCAATACCTTTAACAATGGTGCTTCTCTTTAGCGACACGAAAGCCAATGTGCCTTCACTATAAGAATTTTACATTTTTACCTTGAAAACTTTACCCTTTTTCATATAGTGCATATGTTACGTACTTGGTGCTCTTTATGATTGCATATACACGAAAATAGAAAGAATTCTTGCTAAACTTAAAAATTATAGAGACTTTCAGTGCGTTTTATTTTAATACAGTCTTATATATATTTACAAAATGATTCATAGAGGGTTGGTTGATCAACTGTGTGTATAATGATCACGTGTTAATCTCAACCATACGTCCTCTACTCTTTTAGCTAGTACCCGGTGCATGCATCTAATCTACGTGACTTAGCTAGTTTATTTTTACCTTTTTAGTCAGTCGCATTTTTTCCTGTCATATAATACACATGTCGCGTCCTGGTGGCCTCTTACAATTGTAAAATTATATATTACACCTTTTACATAAACCACTTTTCTATGTGTGCACGTTTATGCATGTATCATATACGCATGCATGCATGTAGTCTAATATACCTAGATTACGGCCTAATGATAATAATAATAATTTTAAGATTAAGATTGAGAAACGAGTGTACTGTATAAAAAGAAATAATTAAGTAAAAATAATGATGGTGTTATTATATGTAGTTTACCATATATAGAAAAACTGGCTGTTTACAAAAACTCATGAATCGTTACCAACAACTAAGTTTGTAACATTATAAATAATATTATTATTATGTTAATTTAACTACTGAAATTAACAAAGGTTGTTTATAAGTAGACGTTGTAGGTTAGAAACTTAGAAAGACGTGGAAAGGAGAACGGAATTCATACAAACAAGCAACCTCTCTCTCTCTCTCTCTCTCTCTCTCTCTATATATATATATAGGATTTGGATCAAATACAAATGAAGAAACGTGGATCTACTCACTGGTAGCAGATCTACTTTCCTCGGGTGTGATTATACTATTTCACCGATGGTTCTTCTGGATCAGTGTTCTTCCACCTACAAAATGAACAGCGCCGTTACTTACCCCTCGGAAAGGGACAGAGGGGTCCTCTTTGGGGTAACCCTCCGGCGTGAGAATCAGTATATTTGTGGAGAAGATAATAATGTGTGTAGGAGAATCTCAAGAGTATTGCTTAATTGCTCAATACCCTTTGGTTGTGAGGCTGTCTGATTGTATGTAATTGACTGTGAGTGAATGTGATTCAATATGATTGAATGTGTTATCACTGCTTGTAACTGTTAATGATTGAGTATGAATGTGTCATCAAAGTGGAGTTGATGCTGTATTTATAGTGCTAGGGTTACCACCGGTTGGGCTCAACCTCGTTGGCTTCCTCCAATCGCACTGCGCCACGTGTCCTCTGGGACACCTGGCGCTTTCTCGTTGGTTGTAATCACGTGGTAACACATGTGTCATGCTGAGTTGTCGACCTTTCATTTGGCAGCTATCAACATCAGCATATTCTTTCTCCTTAAAAAGATGCCTTCTGGAAGGTTGTCTGACGTGCACAATCAAGGTTGCCCTAATCCTGATTTGGATAAGGACGAGGTTGATTATGCGCACGTGTGATATGCGCCCATCCTGAGGATGCGCGAGGTCTTCTCTTTATTCTCACGCGCAGATATTTCATGCGCAGATGTGATATGCACGAGCATGTGATATGCGCCGCGCGCTGATGCGCTGCGCGCATATGCGATGCGCGAGCATATGTGTGCCTGGGCAGATGCGATATACACGGGCATGTGATATGCGCCGCGCGCATATGTGATGCGCGAGCATATGTGTGCCTGGGCATATGATGCCTGAGCATGTTTTGTATGCGCCATGCGCATAGGTTTTGGCTTTGTGCCTTCATAATGTCTTTATCTTGTGGGTTGACCCGCCTTGCTCGGTGTTGAGGCGGGTACATACCTCTTCAAGCCCCCCCAGTCTAATGTGTGTCTTATCTCGCGCGAGCGCGGTAAGATGGATATTAGACTTACTGATTTTTGTCTTTTAATGGGGTTTTGTCGTTTTCCTGGTTGCTTCCATCGTTGCGCGAAGTTCTATCCATTTGGTTGAAAACGAAGGGTCCAAACACGTGGTTAGTTGGTGGTGACGTGCGCCGTAAACGTGTCAGACGTTTCGTGTGCTCGAGGTGCTACAGTTGCCTTTCATGTCCCCTCACACAGCTGTCCTGAACACGTGTCGCGCTCGCATTGGTTAGCACCTGCGAGTGGGGGCGCGTCTCTGTTCCGTGGCAGGTCGGTTACAATTTTATGTCCCCTCAACAGTGTTAGGGACACGTGTCGCGCCCTCGTTGGCTTGCACCCGCGAGTGGGGGCGCGTGAAATCCGATCAGCTGCCACATTTCTCTTTCCTGGGCCTATAAAAGGAGGCCCTTAGGAAATTTTTTATCTTCATCTTCATTGTTGATAATTTTCGAGTTTCTGCCTTTCATATTCTGAATTGAGTGTTTTCATCTTTTCGATTTCTCGATTATCTGCTGCTGCAGTTGTATGTCTGATAGTTCAGACTCGTCTAGCCCCTCAATCACCTCTGTTGCCTCTCGAAGACGCCGTGTGAAATCTGTGGTGATGTCGACATTGAAGCAAAAGGGGAAAGGGAAGAGGGTTGTTGAGACCACATCGGAGGAAGTAGGGAGGACCAAGGCCACCAAAAGGTGGAATGAAATCCTCTGCAAATTGAAGCAGGCCGATCTCGACAACCTCATGCCTCTCAGGGCTTTCCCACCCTGTTTGGCTGCATGTTGCCTAGGTCCGGGCAAACGGCGGCGGACCCGCCTGCCGGCTATATATCCCTATATAGCCACTTTTTCACCCACTGCAACCTTCGTCTCCCGATGACAAGGTTTGTGGGTGCACTGCTGAAGTTCTATGGGATTCATATATCCCAAGTCCATCCGTTTGGACTCGTGCGCGTGACTCACTTTGAGTTCATGTGCAAATCCCAGCGCGAGGAACCCACTCCTCGGCGCTTTCAATATTTTTACAAGCCCAAGATCCAGGACAATTGGATCTCTTTCATTCCTCGCAGTCAGAAGGTGAAGTGCTCCACTGTTTCATTCAAGAGCCTTCATGACTGGTCTGAGAGGTTCTTTTACATTAGGGCTGGTGTGATACCCATCCGTATGACCATGCGCTCTATCTCTTCTGCGCCTGCGGATGAGGGTGTCCTCAAGAACCCAACTGGCGCCTGGGTTAAGAAACTGACCGCCGAACCATCCCCCGCGAAGAAAATTTGCGAGGAGGCGCTGGTGGGGGTCGGCATGAGTAAGCTATGGGCCGACAGCGCGCTTGAGCCCGTTATCCAAGTCGACGGGTTGTGTAAGTTTATTTCATTGCTTTATTTATTTTTTCTGCGCGAACATAATTCTTTTGCTGATATCACTTGACTTGTTTTTGCGCAGTCACCAAGGATTATGTCCTTGCCGCTTATGATGAACAAGTGGAGGGTGGCTCCGTCGCGCTTGGCGCTGGGGAAGTTGGTTTCCCAGATCGCTTCGATGACATGTTCATCCCAGTGGATCTGGAATTTGACTTTGACAGTGACGCGCCTGGTAAGCCTTCGCACTTATGCTCATTCCTTTAGAATACCCAAGTTTATTAACAGTTCTGTTGGTTGTTTTTGTAGATGCGCTTGAAAACTACGAGCTAGAGCTCGCGGAAGAGGAGGAGGAGGAAGAGGAGGCGCCCCTACTAAAGCGCAAAGCTAAGGGGAAATCTGGCGCAGGGGCCAGTAAGAAACAGAAGAAAGATGACACCCCTGTCGCTCATCCCCATGCTCAAACGAAGGGACCTAAGGAAACCCAGGTGTTTACCACAAAGGTTTCTTTAGCTTCCCTGCCTGTGAGAGTGGGCAGACCTCCTGTCCACTTGAGGTATGGTGGCGTCGCCTCCTCCTTTCGCGCGGCTGAAGAGAGAAGCCGTGCCGCGCCTACAACAGGTATACTTTATTTATCTTCATCTGGCAGAATTGTTATTAAACCTTTCCTCCTTTGAATGTTTGCAGAACCGGCGACGGTAGCAGATGAGCCACAGGCGCCACAAGGTGCTGAGGCTGCGCCGAGGGCTGCTTCGGAGTCCCCTGTTCTACCCTCTGAAAAGGGTAGAATGAATTTTATGGCGATGTTCGCCGCGCGAACAGAATTGCGCCAAGGTATGTTTTGCACACTTGTCTTCTTTATTTTTCTTTTGGATTCAGTCATAAACCATTTTTCCTTGTTGATTTGTTCATAGGAGTTGTAGCTGGCGTACAAGTTGCTGGCGACACTCCTGGCGCCGTTGGCGGCGCCGCTGGTTCTGGTCCTGCTCCTGCTAGTGCTGATTCTCCCCTTATTGGGGTTACAAAGGAGCAGGAAGCCGTATTGCGCGCCGAAATGGCGGCGTCGAGACCTCCCTCGCCTCCTCCTACGCGCAGCCCTCTCCGGGAGGCTGGTTTGGAGCCCCCCAGGTCACAGGAGAAGAGGCCTATTCAAGAAGATGAGGAGGATGAGGGGGCTCAAGCTGAGGACTCCTTGGGAGACCGCGCCAGCCCTGCGATGCCACAAGCCTTCGCAGCGCATACTTCTGGTGGGGCTGGCGCTGACTTTTCTGCTTCATCCCCGCAGGTATGTTTTAATTTGTTGCTCCGCTGCGCGTACCTCCATATAAGTATGTTTTATGACTTAGAACATTTCTTGTGTTTTGTAGGAAGGTGACCACGTTTATCGCCCGAGATGGAATATTAATGAAGAAAGTTCCTTCCAATCCATGGGCGTATGCGAGGACTTCTGGGCTCATGCCGTGCCTCCTACTGAAAGGAGGTATCAGGAGGAGCGCACTCGCGCTGACTTGCTCAACGATCACATTTTCGCTGGGTCAGCTTTCTTTGCTGCCTCCCAAGAGCTTCATCGCGATTATATTAAAGTACGCGATGCTCTTGTGGCAGCCCAGCAAGAGGCTAAGGTGGCTGCCTGGAACCTTTCTGATGCTCGCGCAAGAGCTGAGAAACTCCAGGCGGAGCTCAGCGAAAATAGAGCAAGTGCCAACACCGCCTATATTAAGCGCGGGCATGAGCTCCAAGCTGCGCGGGAGAAGCAGCAGTTGGCGGAGGCCGAAGTTGCCAAGTACGCGCGTAGAGTGCGTGTCTTGGAACAGCAGGCTGAGGCGCGTGACCAAGCTATCGTCCAGAGTATCACTGAAAAATCATCACTGGAGAGCGAGGTTGCGCGCCTGAAGAGGGAGTTGGCGGCCGCGCAGGCCGATAGAGATGAGGCCTTGGCGACGGCGGCGTCCAGCCAGGAAGCACTTGGTGCTGCGCAGGCGGAGAAAGAAAAAATCTTGGCGGCAGCAGCGTCTGATAAGGAGGAGCTACAAAAGACTAAGGAAACTGTTGAGTTATTAAACTCCCAGGTTCCTGTCCTCGAGACGTCTGTTGCTGGCCTCGCGCAGGATCGCCAATGGCTGGTGTCACAGGGCATAACTCGCTGCGCTTTGGCGATGAAATATTCCGCCGAGTTTCAGGCCCTTGTGATGGACTGCAATGCCGCCGCGCGCTTGGTGGGCTGAGCTGAAGGGTTTACGGATGGGTATGACTATGGCATGTTGAAGAAGAACCCATCCGAGTACCCTTACAAGAGCGACGCGGCCTGCGCGGACATGGCCGCGGTGGGGGAAAAGTACATGAATACTCCCATCCCCATCCTTATGCAGGTACCTTGACCTTAATGAGTTTTACTTAACTAATTTTTCCAAGTGTTTTGTACTCAATACTTTTCTAATGATTTTGCAGATAGCTGCGCTTGCTGACCAGCCCGACCTCGGCGCGCTAAAGAAGTTGCTCGATGAATGCGAGAGGGCTGGTGGCGATGATGGTGGCGCGGGGGATGTTGCCCCTGCCAGCGGCTCTGGCGCTGCGAATAAATCTGCTCCTGCCACCGTCGTGATAGAAGACTCCAATGAGGAGGAAGAACTTGACTATGGTCAGTTCGGAGATGAGGAGCAGGCCGCGTCAGATGCTGCGGGAGATGATGAAGGTGATGAAGTGGCTGACGTCGACGTGGAGACTTGAGAAGCCTTTCATCAAATTTTACATATTTAATTTTTTATACTTGTAATTTGTAACTCATCATACTTGTAAATTTCAATCCAATGGAATGAAACTTGTTTTCTCTTTTTCACATCTTGCGCATTTCCATTCATCTCTTCATGTTTGCTTGTATAGATATAAGATATGCTTGCACGTTAAAATAAGAACAAGGTTGTAAGGAAATTATTCACTTAACCTCTGTTCTATTTTGTTTGTGGTTTCGCAGTATCTTGTTTATGCTGACATGCGCGCTAACTTTTCATTATTTCTTTTTTGCGCGTCGTTGTCGCGCGGTATTTATATGGAAGTATGAGTTTAGCCATTACATGTCAGCGTGTGTTACTCAGATATCCACTATGATTCCGCGCGCGACCTCGACCTGAGACCTTAACATGATATGGCATGTACTTTGCCTTAGTTGTGTTTAAGGATTTTTATGATCAGGCTGCGCGGGATGTAAGATGGATGTTTGTGAGTGTTTTGAGCTAAGGCTCTTTGTTTTGGGCTAAGGCCCTGACGTTTTTAGAGTTAAGACTCATTAACGTGTTTGAGCTAAGGCTCGTAAGTTTGGGCTAAGGCCCTGGCGTTTTAGAGTTAAGACTCGTTAACGCGTTTGAGCTAAGGCTCGCGCATGTATGTTTTACTTCGCTTTATTTTGCTTTGAAGTCAATATAGTGTTGTCATATTGTTCCAAATTAATAAAGGAAGTGTGAAACATGTATGCAAAGGTAATAGAACAAATATTGAAAGATAGCGCGACAAATATTGAAAGATAGCGCGAATCATCATTCATGATGGCTTAAAAGCCTTGATTACATATTTGAAGTTTTTACATGAAGCATTTTCTAAGTTGTGCCGCGTTCCACGCGCGCGGTATCTTTTTTCCATTCAAATCTTTTAAAGTGTACGCGCATTTCCCCAAATCTTCTGAAATTTGATAAGGTCCCTCCCAATTGGGGGACATTTTTCCTGGGGGTATTGCGCGACTAGCTTCATTGTTTCGAAGGACAAAATCATTTTTCTTGAAGTGGCACTCTTTAACGCGCTGATTATAATATTTTTCCAGCTTTTTCTTGTATCTGGCTTCATTGATGATAGCCGCTTCTCTGCGCCCTTCAAGCAAGTTAAGGTCCAATCTTCTTTCGCGCTCGTTATCAGTTTTGCTCATCATGAGTACCCTATGGGATGGGCATCCAATTTCTGCTGGGATCATAGCCTCTGTCCCATAGGTTAGGCTGAACGGGGATTCGCCATTGCTAGTTTTGCTTAATGTCCTGTGCGCCCACAGGACATTAGGTAACTCTTCGACCCAAGAATGGGATTCTCCCTCCAACCTTTTCTTCAGCCCATTTAGCAAACTTTGATTCGCGCGCTCCACTTGGCCATTCCCCTGAGGGTGGTAGACCGACGTGAAGATTTGGTTGATGTGCAATTCTTTGAGCCAGCTTGATATCTTCCTGTCAGTGAATTGTTTGCCATTGTCGCTCACAATTTCCATAGGAAGGCCAAAACGGCAAATGATGTGGCTCCATATAAATTGTTTCATCGCCTCAGCTGTGATTTTTGCTAGTGGCTTGGCCTCAACCCATTTTGTGAAATAGTCTATCGCCACTACCAAAAATTTCACTCGCCCTTGCGCTTGCGGCAGGGGCCCCACAATATCAATGGCCCATTTGTGGAAAGGCCATGCGGAGGTCACTGGAATCAAGTTGTTCTTTGGACGCATGGTGTTTGGCGCGTAGCTCTGACATGCCTTGCATTTTTGGATTTCTTTTAGCGCATCCAAGTACATGCCTGGCCAATAGTAGCCTGAGCTCATTGCCTTGGCAACCACCATGCGCGGACCAGCGTGTATTCCACAGATTCCTTCATGAATCTCCCTAATCACATAGCTTGCTTCTTCAGCATCCAGGCATTTCATGAGCGGTCCAAGATAAGAGCGCCGATATAATGTACCATCAAGTAGTTCATAGTTCTGCGCCTTGTGTCTTATCTTTCTCGCCTGTGCGCGATCATCCGGTAACGTCCCCTCCTTCAGGAATTCCATTATTGGAGTTATCCAGGATGAAGGGGTTGTATGAATTACAAGGACCGATTGCGTTTGCACTGACGGGTTGCTCATCACTTCCACCCTGACATCTTTGCCAAAGTGATCAAAATTAGTTGATGCCATCTTACTCAACGCGTCAGCGGACTTGTTTTCGCTGCGCGAGATGTGTATGATTCTGAAGAAGTCAAACTGCTCAACGAACTTTTTTGCCTGCTCTAGATATAGAGGCATTGTGTTCTCCTTGGCGTCATATAGGCCGTTGACCTGAGCAGCTACCAAGTAAGAATCAACATGGGCCTCTAGCCTTTTAACTCCAAACTTGCGCGCAATGCGCAGACCAGCCAGCAGGGCTTCATACTCAGCCTCATTGTTGGTACTCTTGAAGTCCAACCTAATAGCATAAGTATATTCATGATTATCAGGGTCCACCAGTTTGAGGCCTGCGCCGGACCCTTCGCTGTTGGAGGCTCCATCAGTGAATAGCCTCCAAACATCTTCTTCATCATTTGCTCGCGGAGGGTCTACCTCGCGCTGAGCTTCTTCAATCTTTCCCTCTGGGATTTCCGTGATGAAATCCGCCAAAACTTGACCCTTTATCGCTGGACGGGGCTTATAAGTGATCGTGTGTTCACCTAATTCCAGCGCCCACTTTGTCAGCCTTCCGGAGAGCGCGGGGCGTCGCAAGACTTGCTGGATGTTGTAACCAGTCAGAACTTCAATAGGATGACCATTGAAGTATCTATGGAGCTTGCGCGACGCGTGTGTTAGTGACAAAACTAACTTTTCCATGATGGAATAGCGCGTCTCAGGGTCTGTGAGCACCCGACTCACATAGTATATTGGCGTTTGGATCCCCTTGCGATCCACCAATAATACTGCGCCGATCGCGCGGTCTCCAGCTGACAGGTACAATGTAAGGGTTTCGCCAGGAAGTGGAGCTGTGAGCGCTGGCAACTTTATGAGACATTCTTTTATCTCAGTGAAAGCTTGCTCAGACTCAGGCGTCCACTTGAATTGGCTCTTCTTCAAACAGTTCCTCAAGGTGTTAACGAATGGAGTAGATTTGCTGGCGTGGTTCGCTAGGAACCTGTTGATTGACACCAATCTACCATTCAGCTTCTGAACCTCTTTCATGGTGGATGGTGAAGGCATGTCAAGGATGGCTTCCACCTTTTCAGGGTTCACCTTGAAACCATCCTTAGTGACCATTACACCAAGAAATTTCCCCTCTTCTGCGCCGAAAGTACATTTGCTCGGGTTGAGCTTCATGTTAACTTCCGTTAGGCGCTGAAGAGTTTCCTCGATGTCTTTGAGCATTTGTCTCTCCTCCCTGCTCTTGATCACCAAATCATCAACGTAGACTTCTAGATTTCTTCCGATTTGTTCACTGAAAACCGAATCCATAAGTCTCTGATAGGTTGCGCCCGCATTCTTTAAACCAAAGGGCATTTTTGTGTAACAAAAAACACCCTTGTCGGTTCTGAAGGCAGTCTTGTCTTCATCCTGTGGTGCCATTTGAATCTGGTGATAGCCTTTGTAGGCATCCAGGAAACATTTGAGCTTGAATGGCGCCACGGAGTCCACCTTTGCGTCGATGTTTGGGAGGGGGTAACAGTCTTTCGGACATGCTTTGTTGAGGTCCTTGAAGTCAATACACATTCTCCATGACCCGTTGCTTTTCTTTACCATCACAGGATTGGCTACCCATGTCTGGTATCGGATCGGGCGGATGATGTTTGCGCGCAACAGGTCCTCCACTTGCTCATTCATGGCCTTCGCCTTTTCATCCCCCATGATTCTCTTTTTCTGAGCAATTGGCTCCACCGACTTGAACGTGTTAAGAGAATATTGCGCCAAGTCTCGCGGGACCCCCGTCATATCGGAGTGTTGCCACGCGAAAACCGACGTGTATTTTGTGAGCAACTTTTTCATTCTCAATCTCGTTTCGTCTGAAATGGTAGCGCCAATTGTGACCGTTTGCTCTGGGAATTTTGGGTTTAAAATCCACTTCTCTGGCGCATTGTCAGCCATTGGAAGTTTCATTCTCCCTTCCCGCGGCGTGCTTGTCACTGCGCACAAATGATCGCGGTAAACAAATGTTACGCCTGTTGGTGTAGGGAACCCCAATGCGCCGTGCGCTGGCGACGGTACAGCATTAAATTGGGCAATCGTTCCCCTACCCAGGATCATATTGTGGCATGACGTGGTGGGCAAGACCAAGAAGTTGACAACTTCGGCTCGCTTGTGCTCATCATCCCCCATAGTTAGTTCAAACTGAATCTGGCCTAGGGGATGTATGATTTCATTTGAGACACCACAGATTAGTGCGTTCACAATTTCGAGCCGCGCTTGGTCTGCCGGGTCTAACTTTCTGAAACACTGCTCATACATAATGTCAGATTCGCTTTCAGTGTCCACCAGGACCTTTGACACTTCGTAATGAGCAATGTGTGTGGTGATGACGAGAGGACTGCTTATTGAAGGGCCTCCCCTGATTCTTGGGAAGATGACTTGCTGCTCGCGCCAATCTCCGTGGATTTGCGCGCTTCTCTTTTTTGACGTCTGCCCTTGTCGTCCCCCCTCAGCCACACAGATTCTTTTGTATTTCTTGCTGGCAGAGGCTCCTTCCGGTTGCTCATCTTCTATTCTTTGGTTTTTTACCAAGTGAGCCAGCCTGCCTGACTTTACATCCTTCTCGATCGCATCCTTTAAATGATGGCATGCGTCGGTGTTGTGGCCCGGGGACCTGTGAAATTCACAATATTTGCCACTGTTTTGCGGTCCCTTGTAGTGTAGTTGCTTGGGGGGCTTGAATTGGACACTCTCAGTACTTAACACCTGTGAAGGTGTTTTAGTGAGGGGCGTCCATATTCTTGGCAGAGGTCTGCTAGGATCTCTGCCGCCCTCCCTCTTGTCACCCTCCCCGCGATTACGAACTTCTTTTTGGGGCTGGGGTGAGGTTGGTTGCGCTTGTTTTTCCGCGGAAGAAAAACTTGTTGGCTGCAACCTGGACCATACAGAGTTCTGTTTGGCCCTCTTCTCTTTGCTGCGCGGTGATTCTGCCTGATGCGCTCTTTCTCTTGCCCTATCTTGGGCAATCTGTTTCTCATTTCTCGCGAAAACTCGCGATGCCTCCATTAACTTGGCCCACGTGGTGGGCATACCATCTTTGCTTACGAGAGCCCGGCGGAGTTGATCACTGCGCGCGCCTTGTATAAAGGCCACGCGCAGGAGCTGCTCAGTTATACCCCCGATTGCCAGGGATTCCTGATTGAAACGAGTGATGTAATCTTCAATCGTTTCATCATTCCTGCGTATGCAGTGCATGATGTCATCAGGATCGCGCGTGTGCCTGCGCTGCTGTACGAAGTGGGCTTGGAACTTTTCTAATAGTTCCTCGAACCCATCAATTTGCCCTGTCGGCAAGCTCTCGAACCATACCCGCGCTGCGCCCGTGAGGCAGCGAGCAAACATATGACACCATGTTGGCATCGTCCAGCTCTCTAGGTTTCCCGTGTTATAGAAACCTTGCAAAAAGTCATCTGGATCTGTTGTGCCATCATATTTGCCCAGACCACTTGGCATCTTTGTCTTGTGCTGGATGGGAGCCTGCGCGATGCGCGCAGTAAACTTTGAGTGTTTTACCAGGATGGCTGGTCTGTAGGGCGTGGTTACGTCCACTTGCCCTCTGACCGGTGGGCTGTACGGCATGTGCAGATCCAGATCTGCTCTGGCTCCAGGCGCCATGTTCACAGGCGCGCGGAGCTGTGAGCCTCCTGCATGAGTATCCCGTGTCTTCCTCATGCTATGCACTTCTTCATCACTGAACTCAGTGTGTGCAGTGTGAACAGAATGTCCTTCTTCCGGCGCGCGCGGCCTCTTTGTAGTCTGCTTATCAAAAGCTTGCCTTTGTGTTTGGTCGGCTAGCTTCTTCTGCTTGACCATTTCGTTGTACTTTTCAATCAGACGCCGCTGCTCGTTTATGAGCCATTCATTCGGATCATTTGCTTCATCTTCTGGACCCATTGGTCCTTTCAGCTTCGCGCCGGCCATATTTTGTAACGTGAGATCGTCTGGAGGAGTTTCAGTCTGGCCGTGAGGGGTTGTGACGAAGGGACGGTTGCTGGTGGTACGCGTAGAATCACGCGGAACCCTCAGAACCTGCTGTCCGTCGTTAACACCCTCACGTTCAATATCCTCCAGAGCTTGATCAACGTTACGAACTCCAGAAACCATGGTGATTGATTTTTTTTTATAGATCTGATGAGATCTGATTGCCGTTTGTAACAGTGGATGGCGCCAATGAAGAAACGTGGATCTACTCACTGGTAGCAGATCTACTTTCCTCGGGTGTGATTATACTATTTCACCGATGGTTCTTCTGGATCAGTGTTCTTCCACCTACAAAATGAACAGCGCCGTTACTTACCCCTCGGAAAGGGACAGAGGGGTCCTCTTTGGGGTAACCCTCCGGCGTGAGAATCAGTATATTTGTGGAGAAGATAATAATGTGTGTAGGAGAATCTCAAGAGTATTGCTTAATTGCTCAATACCCTTTGGTTGTGAGGCTGTCTGATTGTATGTAATTGACTGTGAGTGAATGTGATTCAATATGATTGAATGTGTTATCACTGCTTGTAACTGTTAATGATTGAGTATGAATGTGTCATCAAAGTGGAGTTGATGCTGTATTTATAGTGCTAGGGTTACCACCGGTTGGGCTCAACCTCGTTGGCTTCCTCCAATCGCACTGCGCCACGTGTCCTCTGGGACACCTGGCGCTTTCTCGTTGGTTGTAATCACGTGGTAACACATGTGTCATGCTGAGTTGTCGACCTTTCATTTGGCAGCTATCAACATCAGCATATTCTTTCTCCTTAAAAAGATGCCTTCTGGAAGGTTGTCTGACGTGCACAATCAAGGTTGCCCTAATCCTGATTTGGATAAGGACGAGGTTGATTATGCGCACGTGTGATATGCGCCCATCCTGAGGATGCGCGAGGTCTTCTCTTTATTCTCACGCGCAGATATTTCATGCGCAGATGTGATATGCACGAGCATGTGATATGCGCCGCGCGCTGATGCGCTGCGCGCATATGCGATGCGCGAGCATATGTGTGCCTGGGCAGATGCGATATACACGGGCATGTGATATGCGCCGCGCGCTGATGCGCCGCGCGCTGATGCGCCGCGCGCATATGTGATGCGCGAGCATATGTGTGCCTGGGCATATGATGCCTGAGCATGTTTTGTATGCGCCATGCGCATAGGTTTTGGCTTTGTGCCTTCATAATGTCTTTATCTTGTGGGTTGACCCGCCTTGCTCGGTGTTGAGGCGGGTACATACCTCTTCAATAAATAAAATTAATGTGCTAAACGTGAGAATCAAGTAGAGTAATTATGTAATTACATCATAAAGTAATTACGTAATTACTCTATGATTTAATTACATAATTACTCTACTTGTATATATAATTACTCTACTTGATTCTCACGTTTAACACGTTAATTTCATTTGTACGTTAACTTTCCCATATCTATATATATAAAACGCGTTACAACGAATATGAAAGTGGATGAATGTGATAGGTTAACTAGACACCCTATTATATAGATGTGCATTAGAACATATTACAACAACAAATCAAAAAAACATATTGCAACAACAAATCAAAGTTGACTAGTTAGACATCTCATTCCCGGGTTCGAACCCGACAGAGGGTAAAGGTTTATGGATTCCATCTGATTTTCGCACATCAGGGGGTTATGGTCGAGGAGTCAACCTTGTACATAGCCCCGAAAAAATAAGTTTATACGTGAGATCCTATGCCGTTAAAAATACTTATGCATTGAATTTCGTCAAATAAAAACCAACCTAAAAAGTGTTAATCAAAACGTGTAATTACCCACACGTGTAATTACCCACCTATAATCAAAACCGGTTTCTGAAAATATCATGTTTGTGTAACTGTATGTCCAATTTGTTCATAAAAATGTTCCAAAAGTCAAAACAAACACATTAATATATAATTATTTTGATTTAATTATATGAGTCAAATTAAATTATTCTTTTTTCTAAATCTTATGTTAAGTAATTTTAGATTTTTATTCACCACCTCTTCTCCCCCATGTATATACACATACATACAAATATATATATATATATATATATATATATATATATATATAGGCTAAGTATAAAATAAAAATCCACTTGAGTTGTGAAAACTCTAGAAACTCGTTCTCAACCATATGTTTTTAATTAATGTTTAAATCTTGTGGTCCACAATTAAAGTAAATAAAAAATATAAATATAAATATAACATTTTCTCTCTCCTAAAAACATATATAAAAATTAGTAAAAAAATATTAAAAAATAGCAAAACATTTTTTTTTATGTTTCAATGTTTTGTATTAAATGTTACAACATATAGTACATGTAACAAAACAAAAAAAAAACGATGTTACATAAGGTTTTCACGGGTTTTCACAACACAAATGAGTTTTCATTTTAACCTTACCCTATATATATATAAGGTAGCATTAACATACAAACAAAAAGTTATATAAAGCATACAAAGTGAACTAGAAAAACAATTACTCTAAATAAAATACAAATACATAGAGTAGTTATATATTATTACATAATAGAACAAAATACAAGTGAAATAATTAACTAACTACACCACTCTTTACAAGTCAAGCATCGTAAAATATTATCACGCTACTTGTATTCAGTTTTAGCGTAATTAATCAAAGCAATTACGAAAATACCACCGTGTTTATCTTCTTTCTTTGTTTCGCACGTAAAATTACTTCATATATTTTAACCGAACTCTCTCTCTCTCTATATATATATATATGTGCGTGAGAGAGATATACATGAATGGATGTACCAACACATGCATAGAAAATAAGGTATATATTTTCAGTTAGTCTAGACGTTGCATCACTATCTGATACACTCTTCCTAACAGAAACCAACTCCCAATATCTCATCATCTCCACCTTTTATATATATATATATATATATATATATCCCACTCACCATCCATTACCTGATCCTGGCCTCTCCTTAATATCTTCAACCCTAAATCACACAAACAAATATTCATATTTCCTCACCTTCATTCACTAACTGATCAATCCATCCTTATGTGCACCCGCGGTCACTGGAGGCCGTCCGAGGACCATAAGCTTCGGCAACTTGTCCATCAGTACGGTCCCCATAACTGGAACGCCATAGCGGAGAAGCTACAAGGACGATCAGGTCGAGTTTTAGTCCGTGTCTCTATTTTTGGAAATTTGAAACCGCTCTTTTGATTAGTTTTCGAGTTATGCATGTTTTAATTTGTTTACCTAATTTTAGATTTGTACACGTCTCTATATCTTTTACATGCTAAAGCTAGTTGTTGGTTAACTGTTCGTCTAGAATAGTTTGCTCTTTAGACGAATAGTTAACTAACAACTAAGAAAACAAGATCTGATCCATCAGTGATCAGCTCCATATAACTGGAGCTGATCATTGATGGATTAAGTCTCGGTTCACTATTGCCAGTCAATTTATAGATCAATACGTCTGAATTGCTCTATGGATTCGCCATCAATGCGTCTGAAATTTTTGGAATCTGCGGGTAAGTGAAAATGAGTCGAGCTGCTTGTGATCGATCTACTCGAGATTGGATTGATAAAAGGCTCGAAACAAGCTCGAGCCTTGTATAGGAAGATCGTTTAGGCTCTTTGAGCCTTAATGAGCCTAGGATATTTTTAAGCTTTAATTATATTTTAGCGAGCTCGATCCAAGCTTTGACTCGTTTAAGGTACTCCACATGAGCTTAAGCCGAGCTTAGGCTTGTTAAAGTGTTAAATTTCTCAAAATAAATACAATAATTAAAAATGTACATATATTAAATGAATAAATAATAAGATCTCGAAACGAGCTCTAGCTTTTGAAAAAGATCTCGATCGAAACAAGCCAAGCTCGATCCTAGTTGAGCTCAGGCTCAACTCGTTTACACCCCTAGAATAGGTATAGTATTTGTCTGATGTAATGCTTATAACTTTATATGATTTATTATTATTATTATTATTATTATTATTATTATTATTATTTTGGAAAATAGCCAAATATTCCATTGCATGTAGTTTCATAATATAATGAGAACATATTATGATTGTATTAAATAAAACTATTCATTTGGTGCAGGCAAGAGTTGCAGATTAAGATGGTTCAACCAACTCGATCCGAAGATCAACCGAAGTCCGTTCACCGAGGAAGAAGAAGAACGATTACTCGCATATCATCGTGAATATGGGAACCGATGGGCTAACATTGCGAAGCTTTTTCCAGGTCGAACCGATAACGCGGTAAAGAACCATTGGCATGTGATCATGGCTCATAAGGTTCGCGAAAGGTCTAGTCGAATGCACCACCATCGAACCACCACCGCGGCTGTTGATCGTGCATTTAGGGAAAGATATCAGTTAACTCATTTCCCTTATGAGCTTTCAAGAAATCTTGTGTCACATCTACAACTCTCCAAGAATTTGGTTCAACAATTCAAGGTTGATGAAGGTATTGCGTGCATGGGACAATTTGGTTGATAATATAATTAGGGCTTGTTTAAAATCTAATTTAAGTATTTAACATAACCGGCCTGACTGCTAATTGAACCGAATGCCTTCCTTGATTGATCTACTTAGGCTATGTGTGGCGGAGGGGCTACAAAATGAGGCGATTTTTAACATGTGACACCTAGTCAGTAATTGAAGAATTTTTGTTTTAGGGGTGTAATGGTGTTGTAGCCAGTATAAACACACACGCACATCACATAAAATAATAATATTCTTCAAACCATTTGCAACGACAAAAACAACCCCCCCGGGTCGCCCCTCTTATCGCCGGGGGAGGGGGGCAGTGTTCCTCTTTGAATGTCACCTAAAATCGCCGGAATTGTCGTCCCATTACACTTAGCCTTATTGGATTGGTTTTAAAAACGGATGACATTATGAATAATTCATAAATATAGGGTGATATTTATTATAGAACACTAAATGTTATGAGAATAAAAATAACACACTTTAATCGTTTAATATTTTGATCAATGACCATATATTTAATATTTTGTATTTCTTACCTACAAATGTGTAATTTTACGCATTTAAATAATCCATCAAGCTAACTATTTCAAATATATATTTTTAATTGATAGGTTATATACATGTGGGGGGGGGGGGGGGGTTATATATATATATAAACAAAATTTATTCATATATTTTATTTTTAACTTCAAGAGATGCGAATACATTTCATCATTTTGTTTTTTTTAAAAAAAATAAAGATTGAAAAATACTAACTATTTTCTTTTCTATCAATGTATTGACCTAACTCTTTCATTGGGATTCAGATAATAGAGATTGATCTTTGGAGTTTAACAACTTTCTCCCTGTAAATACCGAATCAAACGGGAGTGAAGTAATCGACCAAAAAACAAAGACGAGGTCGAGGTGGAGCAAGAAGCAACCAAAGAACAAGGGCCTGACATGACTGTACCATTTATAGATTTCTTTTCAGCCAATTAAGGCGCATCAGGAACTAAAACACTTAGGACGATTATTTGTGTGTTCATAACTCAGGGTATTCAAACTTTATGCACACTTTAAGCTTCCGATACAAAAACATTTGTTTGACAAAGAACTAAAAGTGATGAGAACAATGTGTGCATTGATGAAAGATTTTCAAACTTGTTCATACTAAGATTATATGATCTTTAACTCGAGGCCGTTTCTAATCCATGGTATAGAATTTAGGTGCTGACAATATACTCTAGCTAAGATATTGATTACAATCATTTCATTATACATATAAAACATATGACTTTCATCAAATATATGATAGATCAATCAGTATTCCATCAGTGTAGATCTCTTTGGAAAGTTGTAACACACCATATAAAAAATCATATATGTGTGTAAGTATATATACGAGTATTCGTGATGCATATTAACTGTCGGGTTAACTCATTTTGGTATTAGAAAACGTCGAGGGACTAAAACTGCCAAAGTTGCAAAGTATAAATTTTAGGGTTCAAATCGTCCTTTCTTAAAATATGACAATGCGAACTATATTGCCTATGGTAGATTCGTATTGATAGTTGTCATCGGCATTAAGCAAACTCAAAGTTGGGTGCCCATGGTGTTCATGGTACGTATCGTACCGTATCGTGATTAATATGGGGTATATTGATGCCAGATTAAACTTGCAAATTTTGACACGAGTTTGCTGCATGTATAACCCAAAATTTACAACCTCTATACCTAAGCTTGATCATTTACCCCTCCAAACGGAAATTATCAACCTAGAACTCTCTCTAACACCTCTATGCGCGCACCCTTCGTTTTCTCAAAGATTTTGAGTGCTTTTCAGTAAGATCTTTATGTTTCAAGCTTGCAACCAAGTGTTCAGCACGTTTTGAAGTTTGGTTCTATGAAAGAGTGAGTAAGAAAGTTGGATTCAGAGGCTCAAGTTGTTAGAACCAGTTAATTTGGGTTAGACTCACCATTTTAACATAGGCACCAATATAAATATGTAATCAACAACACAAGATTAGAAAAACAATATTCTTTTTTTTCCCTTACTTTTCAAATATAAAGACTAATTTCTAGATTTTTGATATAACATAATTCAATCTTATTAATATATCAATATGTATATTCCATTATTTAAGTTTATAATCTCCATTATTTTTTTAAGTTTATAATCAATATGTATATCAATATGTAATTCAATTAAGTTTATAATCTCCATTATTTTTTTATAGACAACTAACATAGTAGTAACTCAATGCACCCATTGTTTATTCCTAAATGGCAAATATATTATGCAATTGTCCCAAAAGAGTTTAATTCTTAATTATTTAAAAAAAAAACATCATATCCACACCTTGATCAGAAACTAGGAATGTAAAAACGGTTCAAACCCGTGAGACCTAATTTGGACACGGACCTGGACCTGTTTTGTGATATTCTCGGGACTCAGGATTTGGCCCAAGTGTAAACAACCGTGTCTGATTGGTTCGGGTCTCACAAGTCTTACCCGATTTATGTAAAGAGAAAATGGCCAGACCCCAAAACCCGACCCGGAGCCGTTTCGTGGTATTCTCAGGGCCCAGGATCCGACCCAAATGCAAATAACTGGGTCTTATCGGTTAAGGACTCATGGGTCTAACCCGGTTTATGTAAAGAGAGAATGACAAGACCCATGAAACCCGACCCCGACCCGTTTACTGGTAATTTTTAGACCCGGGTGGTCCTTCGTATCATAAACTCTTTAGTTCAAAACCTTTACTACCTTTTCAAAAATAAAAATTTAAAATCTTGTTTTGTCCTATCAAGTATCAACCTATATATATATACTATAAACAAAAACAAAAATAATGATGACGTGTGCTAACCACATTCATTCTATACTTTAATTTCCATCCTATTTTCTAAGCTTCACTCTTCTTAATCCATATAATCCATGGGTCATGTGTTTAATTGGTATGGTATGACCCATTAATTGTAACTCATATGAAAAAAAAGGTATTTAATGTAATTTAAATCACAATAAATTTACTAACCCGTTACATCTAATTTTACTATTAGATACAGAAAGATTGACCATGATTTTTAAAAATATATATAAACCAAGTTTAAAATTAAAAGGTAAATTATTAAATTGGTTAAATAATAAAATATGAACTATTATCTTATAATATTTAGTGACTTATGTTTTAATATATATTTAATTATGTGTGTACTTTAAATTTCGCTAAATAAATACACTATTTATGATCTTACAATTTATAAAACACCATTTAACTTACATTCATATTATTCATATTGATCATAAAAAACATCTTTAATATGTTTAGGTATTAATAATTGATTTTTTTGTCATCTTAAAATATTATTTCAATCTTAAAAAAATGCAAAAATAAATACATAGCATTTGAAGTGTGTGCGATAGGATTAAAATTAATCTATAAATTCAAAACAAAATCCATAAATTAATAAATTTCGATCATTTGAAAAATTCCGTAAAGCCAGTAAAAAAAAATAAATATCTAGTCATGTGTGATTATCACGTTTAACTCACCCCTTACATACAATAGAAAACCTAATCACACTTGACAGTTCACACACAGTCAACACTCTGAACACTAAACCCTCACTAACAAACAGATCTACGATTCTCTCAACGGCAACCAATGACGTCATCCTCCGGCGAACGCACCTCTCCGGCAACGGCGACGGAGAAACCGAAGAAACCAGGACTAGGATGGATGGAGTGGCTTCGAGGCTGGAACTTAGCCTACGAGATGCTATTTCAACGCATAATGGCCTCTCACTTGCAGAATCCAATGCCGTTGCCGCCGTTGAACGATCTCACCTGCGTCATTACCGGATCCACCAGCGGTATTGGCCGTGAAACTGCCAGGTGTGTGTGTTTGTTATTATTATTATTATTATTATTATTATTATTATCTTGAGTTGAGTAAATTAAGATAGAATATTATAATAGCAGTTACTTACCAGATTTTGCACCAATTGCCAAGTGTTCAGTGATCATTAAGAGGATGATTAGTAACCGATTTAATCGCTAGTCGGTATGCTACCAATTCGATTTGACCTAATCGGAGCAACAAATTGGTAGCTGGTCTTTCAGTCAAAAGCTTTGAAAATTGTACTTATTAGTTATTAATCCAAACAAGTTATGCTTATTAATCAAAATTTTAAAAAGCTGCATATAAAAATTCAATCCAATTAATCCTGATTAATCCCTGCAAATTGCTAGTCGGTACCCCACCGCCCGAGTTCTACAACACTGTTCTTGCTTACCTTCAGCCTCCTCAATTGTCATCATAAATAATTATGGTTTCTTGCATTGATGTATCGCAATATATGGTTCTCACACGAGAAGTACTGCCTTTTAAATACCAAGTTTTGAAAGAATGTTTTAATAATATGGGAGAATCTCGATAGATAATAACAGATATACAATTATACATAATCAAACACTAAATGTCACTCTCTGCAGTAATTAGCTACATACAATGGCCTATATTGGATTTTAACTAGAAAGAGCTTTCAATTAACTTAATCAGACAGATGGCAGTTCTTAAAATATGTTCAATCACACTTGATTATTTTGTTTTATAAACTTATTCAGACAGATGGCAGAAGCAGGGGCACATGTTGTTATGGCAGTTAGAAATACCAAAGCAGCCCATGAACTGATCAAGAAGTGGCAGGATGAATGGTCTGGAAGGGGCCTTCCTCTTAATATTGAGGTATATAGCTTCTCTGTCACTTACTAGGTGTTTGTTTGGTTTGAGTATATGGGTATATTTGGTTTGAGGGTCTCGGCTTGATACCAATAAAATTGTGGAATTTAAGGTGATGGAATTGGATCTTCTCTCATTGGCTTCCGTTGTGAGATTTGCTGAGGCATGGAATGCACGCTCAGGGCCTTTACATGTGCTGATAAATAATGCAGGGATATTTTCTATAGGAGGTTAGTGTGCATTGTGTATAATTTTAAAGAATGTTTCTTTATAGGATATTTGATAACCATTCAACTCCTCATTTCATAACTTAATGAGCTGGTGGTTACCTGAATTTCAGGTTAAAGTAAGAAAAAATATTAATACTTTAATGATTTAGACATTTAGTAAAGACTATGTAAAAAAGAAACTTCAATTTCAGTGAATGAGAAAGCAAAAGATAGAAAAAAGGTTGTGATATAATGGAAAAGGGCTTTTATCTAGGGTATCAAGTATCAACACCATCATAGGACTTACAATGCAACGAAATAGACAAAACAAAATAATATATAAGTTTCAATAAAGCAGATAACTATATAAACACTAGCCCCTTTGTAATCTATGTGTTTTTGAAATTCAAACAATTTGACACCTAAATTAATATGCTCACAGTCAAACCAATTTCTATGAATGTATGATTTATCAAATGTATTCATTAGAACAAACGATTGGCACTATTTGAAGAGCTACTATGGATCAAATAGATAAGATATGAAAACCAAGTGAACTTGGAATTATGCTTTATTAGCTTTAAACTTGAATTTCATTATAAGTTGACGAGTAAACACTATATTACTTTTTTATAAACCCTTTTTTAATCCATAGAAACATCAGAATTAGTGTGCAATACTACATAATCAATATTCACAGAAGTCTGTATATCAGTTTTGTTTCTTAAAAACATGATGAATTGCCAAACACTGTTTTCGTTCAATCTATAACACTTTTTTTCTTCTTAAAGATGATGTAAACGAAAGGGCCTAGTTTATTAGGGGGTGTTAAGTGAAGCTAACAGAACTTATAAGCTCTTATCTGCTGTTTCAAATAATGCAATTTAGTTTTATGTTTATATAGAAAAGCAAAAGTTTTCAAAAGATGGATATGAAGAACACATGCAAGTGAATCATCTGGCTCCAGCATTGCTTTCAGTGCTGCTCTTACCATCCCTTATTATAGGTTCTCCTAGTCGAATTGTAAATGTGAACTCGATTGTAAGTTCTTATCTATATTCTATGAGTGTCTTGCTTTACATATATTCTCTTATTTACAAGCATTTAATGGTTATTTTTTTGTCAATGACGTAAGTATAGTGAGTGCAATTAAATCATATTCACTTGCTTTCTCCAATCACCTTGTTCTTAAATAGGGCTAGAGACATGAAGAAATAGATACTTAATGTTCCCATTTAAGTTAGCAACATGGGTTTGTCAAGGTGGGTTGGATAACGGGTTTGAATCAAAATACACATTTTTTACGGATCAAAACAGTTGGAATGGGTTGACACACAAAAACAGTTCTATGTCCCAAGCTTTCTCATTTCTGTTATACAAGTAATGCGTTTTATATGAACACAAAAGCTGTGTGTAATGTCAATTTGTTCATTTAGAATTACTTGACTTATAGTTTTGACCTTTGTACAAAGAGCATCGAGGCATGTTAACGCACAATTTGATAGTTCAAGTATGGACTACCAAATAAATTCCATGCCTAGTTAAATATTTGTAGTTCAATTTTGTAGTTCTATTATTACTACACATACTTGCATTTGTATAAATTGCAATTGTGTTCTGTTTAGATGCATCAAGTTGGATTTGTGGACCCAGAAGATATGAATGTCATTTCCGGCAAAAGAAAGTTTACAAGCTTAGTGGGTTACTCAAGCAGCAAACTAGCACAGGTGTGTTTCTATATGTATTGAGAGAGAGAGTAGGATCAAATAAAAAAGGCTTTAAATCATGAGAAGTCGACGGGTACTAACTAAATCTGTAGATATATATTTTTAATCTCCACCATTTTTTAATCTGTGGGTACCCTTGACTTTCTGAATTAATACAAAAAAGAAATAAAAAGTAAAGAAAAAAGTGATTCTTTTTTTCATTATGATGTACTCACTCTGTTTTCCTTTTGTGCATCATTTGTCCCCACAAATTATTTTTTAAATGTTTTTCTTTATTATTTTGTGCACACCTTAAATCGTTGTGTTTTCACGAATAAAAAACCTAAAAAGTTATAAATTCAAGTTTTTGAATTTGGTGCACAACCATTTTTAGCATGAAAATCATGCCTTTTCGTGTTATGAATTGAACTGAGCGGGTCAAAAGTCAACAAAAATGTTACAATATTATCGAAATTACATAAACTTTGTAATCATATTTGACACGGATTCATTAGCTTGCAGGTCATGTTTATTAGTGTTCTCCACAAAAAGCTGCCTGCTGAAGCTGGCGTAAATGTAATATGCGTATCTCCAGGAATAGTTCAGACTAATGTTGTAAGTATTCCGAACTAAACTTACCATTTTAATTTAATAAATTGATATTAAAAAAAATGATGTGTGGCAATTCATGCAGGCAAGAGATCTTCCCAAAATAGTCCAGGCCGGTTATCGTCTAATCCCTTACTTTATCTTCAATGCTGAAGAAGGTAAGTAATTAATTATGGCGCAATAATCTCATAACTAAACGGGTCAAAACTGACTCGTATGATGTAAATGTACAGGTTCTCGAAGCTCTCTTTTTGCAGCCACCGACCCTCAAATACCTGAGTACTGTGAAATGTTGAAAGCGGATGAATGGCCCGTAGGCGCTTTCATTTCTCAAGACTGTTGGCCCACGAACCCGTCGGAAGAAGCCCATAACGTGGAAACGGCTTCCAAAGTATGGGAAAAGACATTAGAAATGGTGGGCCTGCCTTTATATGCTGTAGAGAAGCTCATAGAAGGTGAAGATATCAAGTGCAAATATGCACCTCATGATGATTAAATTTAATTATATTCGGTTTTGCTCGCGGACACATACTTGCAATCCAAGTTTTTCATCCGTCGGTAGCGATATAGTGAAACCACGTAGTCGATTTTGGTTTTGCAAGATATGTATGTTTTGTTTGTGTATTAGAAGTTGTTTACCCTAATGGTTACTATTTTGGTGTCTAATACATGCATGTTTATGTGAAAATTGACACTCGACAATAGGGACGAAATTTTTCCTCGAATACCCGTACCAGTATATATTTAACTATTCTGTACGGGTATCGGTGCCAAGATTTTAGGATTTCAGTATTCGGTACTTACGAGTATAGATTTAACTATTCTGTATGGATATCGGTGCCAAGATTTTAGGATTTCAGTATTCGGTACTTACGAGTACAGGTACTTTGTATCTATTTGGAATATGCAGAGATTTTTTTAGGAGCTTCCATATTTAGGTATAAAAATTAGGTCCAACCAATTATTAATCATATCATTCAACTGGTATCTGTATCAATTTAGCCAATTTGATAGCCGTATTGTAACGGTACCCGTTTGGATTAGTTTATTTGTTACTCATACCGATATCGGTACCAAAATCATGAAGATTTGAGAAAAAAAATACAAAAATAAAGAGCATGTACCATACCGAAATGCCTAAACTGATGCATGTGTTGTACCAAAAAATTTGGTGCCGTATTCAGTACTCAGTTTTAATGATTTTACGATACCAGTATGGGTATAGATATGAGCATGGTACCGATCTAACTCAACAAAACTAGCAACTATAGTGCAAAACCGTGAAATGAAGATTAAAAAATAAGAATAGTTACTCATACCGATATCGGTACCAAAATCATTGAAGATTTGAGAAAAAAACAAAACCAAAGCAATACCAAAGCGGGTACCATATCGAAATGCCTAACCAACACATGTGCTATACCAATAAATTTGGTGTCGTACTCGGTACTCAGATATAATGATTTACGATACCGGTATCAGTATTGATACAAAGTATGGTACCGATCTAACTCAACAAAACTAGCAACCATAGTGCAAAACTTCAAAATGAAGATTAAAAAATAAGAATATCTAATGCATTTAACATTTTAGAGGTGACAATTTTAACTCGTATTCAAGCCAGGGCGACGCTAGTCTGAATTAACCAAAAACATGATTAAATATAAGTAGCGCAATCACATAAATGACACAACCCGCATAAAACAATTAGTGGCAATGTACTAAGCTCGAATAGAGCTATTGAATGTTTAAATCCATATTTTATTATGCTTAACTAAATCTTTATAAAACTATGTTGTTTTGATAAACATATCACCACGACATCAGCATCGAATATTAACCTATGAATACAATGAGTTAAACATGTTATGCGTGCGCCAAATAACACGGTAGCAACCATTTCACATCACATGTCTTAACCAGTGTTGTAAAAATCGCTAGTTGGTAGTCGAGTGGTGAGGTGGGGACTACTGATTAATCGAGATTAATCGGATCGAATTTTAATGTATATTTTTCAGTTTTATATATACACGCACACATTTTTATATGCAAATTTCAATTTTATACATACGCAAATATATTTTAGCCAGAAATTGGCTGGAATCTCACTAGGAACCGCTAGTTTTTGCTAAAATCTCACCGAAAACGCTGATTTTGGTTGGAATCTCGTCAAAAACCATTAATTTTGGTCACAATCTTGCCGGAAACCGCCGATTTTAGCCGGATTTGACAGTTGACAGACAAATTAGCCGACTAGCCCAAAATTAATTAGTAAATCGGAGACTAGCGATTAATCGATGCCTAGTTGGGATTTTTGCAACAATGGTAGCAACCACAAAACATAATACGAACCATTTACAATATTACAGACCAAAGGGTAGGGAATAACTTGCTCCACAAGTTAACCAAAGGCGCATTTAGAAATCGAACCGAAGCAAGCGACATCACATCATATTCAACGATTTCTAGACAATGGACCCAAAATAACAAGACCGAATTAACACAGGAATTTCTAACAAACTTCGATTCCCACCAAAAAAGTTAAACCTTGTAAAAGCATGCATCATCTGTCCCACTCTGAGGCTGCCACTGCTAGTTGCGGACGCACCTTCGAAAAATCCCTGCCAACGCCGTCTGTTGGAGGGTTGGTGCTATGGGCCCAACCCATGATGTGAGGCAAAGCAAACTGCAATTAAAAATCAGCAAATATTTATTAAACTATTAAAAAAGATAGATTGCTTGCAATTAAAGTAACAGGTATATTTGTGCTTACAATGTCTTATTGTAAATTAGTATATTAAACATGATTAAAAAAACCATGGTAAATTACGGTTTCCATCGTGAAGAAACACTAAACGGCCCCGGGCAGATTACGGATAATCTGGGGGTTAAGTAATGTTTCCCACGAGGATGAGGTCCAGCAAAGAAGGTTGTTCTTCAGGTGACCTGCAAAACAGACACCGTAAGCTCGTCACTGAGAAGGGGGGGGGGTTCCTCCTTGACCACCCTCCGGCGTGAGAATCAGACTAGATTGCTCTGAATATAAGTGTATATTAAGAGATTGCTAGAGAAGATAAGATAATGATATATCAGATGATGTCCTTACCATTCCAAGGTGTTGGAGTATTTATAGCCGAAGGTAGGTTTCCTAGAAGGTACAGCCGGCTGAATAGTATTCCTGTTCTACCAACAGTGGGCTACGCACAAGCCATGCTGGTTGGTGGATAGGCTGCGGCCGACAGTGACAAGGTCGGCTGTATACTGTTCCTTTACTGCCGGCTATGCACTGTTCCACCAACTGTAGGCTGCGCACGTCCCATAGTAAGGGTTGGTGAGTAGGCAGCGGCTAATAGTGACAAACAGTACTAGAGGGTGCTCCTTCTCGTACTGTTGTCGGTGAGCTGTCACCCTGTGATTGGTTCATGGGCTGTTCTGGTCAGATCGTCTGTTTTGCCCATACCTTGGTAGGTATAGTACAACAGATCTTCCAGAAGCATACGGACTGGCTCATTTGGGCGGGAGTATTCCCGCCTTGCTCATTCCTTCAGGTGACTACTGAAGTAGCAAGAGTTAGTGCCTTGTGCGTGTAGCCTTGCTATCAGTGCGGGTAGCCTTCCCTGATGGCTTGTATCCGCAACTGCGGGAACAAGCGGGGTACTTCACCATTGGGAGGCTTTCCCTGCGGGTACAGCTGGCGTACTGCGCGTAAGGTCTTCTCTGAGCATGGTGGGTCCTGCGGAAGCAGTTGGTCGTTGCGCAGACGTCCCTGTTCAAGGTGAGTCTTGGGGGTCCAACTGGGCTCTGCTGGGACCTACCTCTTCAAGTCCCCCCAGTCCAATGTTCTTCTCATGAATTATTAATAAGTGAGGTGAACTTTTGGACTAGCAAGGGGTTTTGAAAAGGGTTTTTAGTTTTAAGGTTTTTCGTGGGGATTCTTCCCGCGGTTTTCCTAATGTCACGCAGAAATTCCCGACTTTTCTGCTTGATCTTTGGGTATGAAGCGGGTAGGTCTGTAACCTCCTCGCAAGTCAGGAGCGTTGAGTCCCACTTGTGTGGATTCTCCCTGGGGTCTTGGTAGTTTTCAACATATTGATCAATTATGTTAAAACCACCAATTCCATCTTGGAGTTTCAAACAATATAGTTCTCGACGTTCCCGCCATGCGGGGATGTTATTCCCGTTTCCGCAAGCATGGCCCAGATCCTTCTTGGTTTGAATTCCCTGCGGAGCGCTAAGTATGTGAAGGGTTTTGCCTTGACACTGTACCCGCACTCGTCTTACGGTTATTTTACTTCCAAGGTATTCCTGGCGTCAATTCCCTGCGGGTGCTAAGTATGTGAAGGGTTTTGCCTTAACACTTTACTCGCACCTGTCTTATAGTTACTTGGTTGCCAAGGTAAGGGGTATTTTCCCGCTTTTGAATCTTTTTGAAATTTTGAAATTCGAAGAGTTGGTGAAAGGATAAGAACAGTCCAAACTATTGAAACGTCGTCCGACGGTTTCTTCTGACAGTGTCAAGACGTGCAGGAAGTTATGGCGACGTGACAGTATATGGTCATTCGAGGCGCTTTTTCAGGCGCGTGGGCGCGAATTTTCGTGCGCGTGGCCGCGAAATTACTGGCACGCGTCCTTTCAACAGCTGTTGCCAGCTTGCTTTTTGCCACGTGTCATAGTTTTATTGCATCTGCGATTTCTCTCTCTTCCGCATTAAATTCATCGCATTAATTGCGATTAGTATTATAAAGGGGGAGAGGGTCCTTTGTAATCCACACTTTCACTTTTCTCTTCATCTTCAAAACGATTTCCGGCGAATACTCACCTTTTCAGTCGAGCATTCTCTTGAAATAGTTCTCTTTTTCATACCTGCAAGATGTCTTCTGCTCACGATCTTGAGGCTACAGCCCAGGAGGCTGGGGTGTACGCCGAGCACCCGTCATCCACGTCCGACAAGGATGACAAGAGTACTGCTGGCGAGTGCCTGTGTGCTCTGCCTGTCGATCTATATCGGTACATCGTCAGGAAGTTCATGCTCGAGTCTCTCGAGCCTGAGTTTCCTGAACCTCATCAGACGGTGTATGATGCCCCCAGAGGCAAGATCGGGGTATATGCCGCATTCTTTGTCTATGGGAATCTTAGGTTCCCTTTGACAAAGTTTGTGTACCGTGTCCTGGAGAGGCACGGTGTACACCTGACCGAGGTGCACCCGATGGCGATCGCGAAGATTCGCCACTTCGAGTGGGAGTGCCGGATTCTGGGCGTTGAGCCCTTCGTCGACCGCCTGATGACCTTCTACTCTTGGAGGTGCATCCAGGGGTGGTATACTCTGATAACCCGGATCAAGGGTTTGAAGATTTGCGCAACCGAGCGCAGTCTTCGTTCATGGAAGCGTGAGTTCTTTTTTATCTCCGCTCGCGCCATCCCCCTTGCCATGAAGTTCAAGAATGGGCAAGCACTCCCCAGCCTTCACGCCTCCAACTACCAGGAGGCGGAATGGTTTTCAAAGATTTCCCGAGTCCAATCTCCGGTTTACCGCTTTGCGGAGTCCGGGATGGTGATGCTCGGGATGAGCCGGGTGTGGAAGGATGCGGATGCGCAAAAGATCCCGATCGTCCTTGAATACGGTTTGAACTCTGTCCCTTACGGTACGCTCTGTCTTCTTCGTTTATATAGTTTTGTCTTCTAACTGTTTTTCTTTTATTTCAGAGGGGAACGACTTGCAGTCTCTCCTGTATCCGCGGGAGGCTAATAGTCCCGCTCGGATGGGTACTCGTGCTCTAGATGAGGACGAGTTGCCCATCCTTGAACAGACGGCGGATCGGTTCGTGGAGGTCTACCCGCCAGGCCACGAGATCCTGAGCGCCAGGCGGCCAGGTAAGGCGTTATTCAACCCTCGACCCCTCAATGCTGAAACCTCTGCTGGAATTCCTCTAATTTTGTGTTCTGATGAGGAATCCGCTGATGGTCCTCCGTTGGTGCGGAAGAAGAAGGCTGTCGGCGGGAAGGGGAAGGCTAAGGTGGCCTCCACTGCCGATCCGGTGCCTCGGTCTGATTCAGAGACCGAGAGCGAGGAGGTGGCGGGGAACCCCGGTGGTGATAAGACCACTGCTCCGGAGGCTGCGACGACTGTCACCTCCGGAGAGCCCAGGATGACAACGGTGAGCGGCGTGAAGAGGCCGGCTCCATCGGGTTCATCCCCACCTGTCCGCACTTTTAGGCTCAAGAAAACCCGTAAGTACAAACTTTATTTTTAACTTCATAGCTTTCCATCATTAATACTTATCTTCTTTGTGCAGGCGTGGATGCTACCGCATTCCAGGGTGGAGCGGGGAGGAGTACCTCCGGACCCATGACGGTAGGCTTGGTCAGCCTACCTGAGGCGACGACTCAGGCGGCTGCGCCTGTTTCAGTTGGTTCAGTTGCTCACCAGTTGAGCCAACTGTTCCAACTATGATGACATCACCGCCGGCTGTCAGTGCCATATTTACCGCATCTTTCACTGAGCCGGCGGTTACTTTTTCTGCGGACTCCGCAGCGGCGACCACGGTTGTGAGTTCACCTACGGTGAGTTCACCTCCGTTGGTTTCTACCACCGCAGCGGCCTTCACCATGCCTCCTCCGTCATCGGCAACGACGGCCGACCCTTCAGGTATGCATGGGGCTTCTCGCCAACCTCTGCCTCTTTACCATCTACCTGACCTCTTGGACGGATTTCCCTTGGGTTCAGGTGATGGGTTTGGCGGCTATCGGCCTGTTGTTGACCCTACAGGTGCGTAGGGTTCTTTTGGCCTCTTTTTTTTTTATATCATCTTTTCCTAACTGCTTTTTGTTTTTTGCATTGTCGGATTCTAATGAAGTGTATGTTCCACGATGGAACATCCGCCGAGGAACAACCATTCACACACTTGTGGAGTGCGTGGAGTGGGCTCGTCACGCAGCTCCCAGTGGTGCGTTGGGGGAAGCCATGGCTAGCTACCAGGAGGGTAGGCTAACCAATGAGCTTCGGGTTCTCCTAGCCCGGATGCACCCGCGCGTCGAGCTGCTTTGTCGTGAAAACGACAAGTTAAAAGCAGCTCGTATCCAAGAAGTAGCTCAGGCGCGGGCTGTCCGGGAGGAGAATAGGAGGCTCTCCGCGGCTGCTGCGGAGAAGGAGAAGGCGTTCAAGGCCCTTGAAGTTGAAGTTCAGGCCCGTCTCGAGGCCCGTTCCAAGGCTGCCCAAGCTGTTAACGAACAGCTTCGGCTGGCTAAGGAAACTGCTCGGAACGCAACTGAAAGGGCCACCAAGGCTGAAGCTGTTGCTGAGCCTCTACGCCTCGAGAATGAGGAACTTAAAGCTAAACTAGAGGCGCTCCAACAGGCTCATGATGCCTTGGCGATGGAAGACGCGAAGAAGCTCCAAGAGATCCTGGACCAGAGGGGGGTGCTTGACCAGACTGAGCGGAAGCTAAAGGGCGTTGAAGAGGCTGCGGCTAAAGAAGTGTTGCTTGCCAATCTCAACAAAAGTGAAGCCGAACGCGCCCGTAACCAAGCTCAGGCCGCCCTCCAAGAAGCTCTAATTGCCAAGGAATGGCTTTTTCGAGAAGCGTTGTCTCAGGTAAGTTTAACTTCATAATGTCTTTACGCTTCTTTGTGAATAGAAAAGGTTTTGATACTTGTATTTTTTTCTTTTTGTAGGTTGTGCATCGGGTTTTCACGGATACGTCTTATGACGATGCTATGAGCGCAGCCCTCAACGCTTCTCATGAGGATGGGGAAAAGGCCGGCTTCCTGCTTGGTCTAGGGTTTGTTGAGAAAGGCATCCCGCCTTCCAACTTCCTTTTATATGATGTGGATACTGAAGCTGTTTATGACCAAGCAGTGAATCAGTATGCCGCCTTCCCGCATCCGGTGGTGGAGAAGGTGAACGAAGTCGCTGCTGCTGATGATGGGCTAGCTATCCTTAAAGCTTTCCTTGAACCACCACGCTCTACTGATGGTGCGGGTCCAAGTGGAAGTGGTCCTGAAGCTTGATCCTGAAGATCCCTTTCCACCATTAGAGTAGATTTTTATTTTTGTATAGCTTCTTTTGTATGCGGGTATGCACCCAGCAATCTTTGTAATATTTGAATTTGATGGAATAAAGATTGTGTTAATTCCTTGCCTTGTTTATTTTACGCATGTTTTGATTTAACTTAGCAATTTCTTTAGTACTTAGATAAGTTAACTTTTTAACGTGGCAAATTATAAGTTTGTTTCGCTTCCTCTTTCATGATTGTGCGGGTATGGCCGTCACTTACACTTAGTAGGATGGCTTAACTTTACTTATATCTGACCTGCGTGGAAGTTTTCCTCATCTTTTCCTTTGAAATTTTCTAAGTGTTTAGAATAAGTTAACCTTTGAACGTGGTAGATAATATGTTGAAGTTTTGCCTCCTTTTTCGTGATTGTGCGGGTAAGACCGTCACTTGCACTTAGTAGGATGGCTAAACTTTGCCTACATCTGACCTGCGTGGAGGTTTTCCTTAAACTTTTGAAATTTTTACCGTTGTGTTTATGCGGGTTTTGCCGCCTTCCACACGTAACGACTTACTTCTTCCCATATTTATGCGGTGAATACCGGCACATCAGTGTGGGAAGTTCATAAGTATACAGGTAAGGCTATCAACACATTGTGAAAGGAGAATCATTTCCATTAGAAGTGGCTCTAGGCCTTTTCTTTACAAGTTTGGAATTGATCTACATGTAACATTTGCGTAATTGAGCTCCATTCCATGTTCTTGGGATTGGAGTGCCATCGAGCCTTTCGAGCCGGTACGCGCCCTTTCCCAGAACTTCTTTGATGATGTATGGCCCCTCCCAGACCGGGGCCAGTTTTCCTGGGCGTTGTTGGTTCGAAGTCTCGTTGTTACGCAGTATGTAGTCTCCTACATTGAAGTTGCAGAGTTTTACCCGCGTGTTGTAGTACTTTTGCATTTGTCGCTTGTAGTTCTCTTCACGCACTGCGGCTAAGTCTCTGCGCTCCTCGGTTAGCATAAGGTCTAACCGTCTTTCCGCATCATTGTCTTCTGACTGAATCAAGACCCTTGGTGAGGGTAAACCCGACCGGGACCATGGCTTCAGTGCCATAAGTGAGACTGAACGGGGTTTCTCCCGTACTGGCCTTTTTCAGCATTCTGTTTGCCCAAAGGACGTGCGGAAGCTCGTCCACCCAGCCGGATCTGTGTTCCAAGAGTCTTTTCTTTATGCCTTCGACGATGCTCTTATTTGCTCTTTCTACCTCACCATTACCCTGCGGGTGCGCCACTGAGGTAAAAGTGTGGGTGATTTGAAGTTCTTCCAGCCACTTTTGTAGCTTCTTGTCAGCAAAGTTGGTGCCGTTATCGCTCACCAAATCCTGTGGAAGTCCAAAACGACAAATAATAAATTCCCAAATAAATTTTTTGATATGTTTCGCGGTTGTTTGGGCTAAGGGTTTTGCTTCTATCCACTTGGTGAAGTAGTCGATGGCTACCACCAGGAACTGAACATTTCCTGCTGCTGTAGGAAATGGGCCTGTCACATCGATGACCCACTTCTGAAATGGCCATGAAGAGGTGACTGGAACAAGTTCATTCTTCATGTACCTGAAACAAATTACATTTTTTTGGTAAATTTTAGTTGTATAAGTGTAAACATCTCTGCACATTTCTTGTTTATGCTGTAGTTTAAAAGCTTTTTCAGCCTTATATTTACATCTAAAGTTTCTCGTGGTTCCTGCAGGGGGATTTTGTACAGTTTGGAAGTTTTTACAATACTTTTGCTTCTAAAAGCAAGGTAATTATATTGTATACAAAGGGTATTAACCTTCTTTTTACCTACCTTTTTACAAGCATGAACGCGTCTGCACCCATATGCATATGCATGTTGCAGTTTATGCAGTTTCAATTATATTCAATTAGCTGTGATTAAAAATTATAACCATTATTAAGACTTAAGAGCGGATATTTGAAGGTAGGGATGAAATGCAATTGATGAAGTGTCTTATCTGGCTTAAAATAACTTATTATCTCAAGTGCACTCATATACACTATATGTGCATATTAGACTGCATTATATTGGTTGAAGTTATGTTCAAAAGGAAATTAAATTTTAAAAAAACCACTTTTACACAGTAGTTAGCAAATATTTCATCAAGAAGCTTTCAAACTTAAGTGTTAATCATCTCTCAAAATTTATTCTGAGTTTATGATAGCATTATATTCTTTTATTTGAGATGAGTGCTTCAACTTATTCTAGAAATTAATTTCGAGTTTAAGATAACATTTTCTTTTATCTATTATCTTATATAATTTCTTGGTTTAAATGTTCTTGCAGATACCCTGCAAACATTACTCTTCTATGTGGAAACCACGAAAGCAGGCAATTAACACAGGTAACATGCAACATAGTATTGTTTTTGTTTTCGGGTTACTTATGTTTTTATTTTGTGTATGATACTTTTGTGTAGGTCTATGGGTTCTATGATGAATGTCAAAGAAAGTATGGGAATGCTAATGCATGGAGATATTGCACAGACGTATTCGATTATCTAACTTTGTCAGCTATAATAGATGGAACCGTATGCTTCACTTTCTCTGTCATTATGTAGTTATGTATATATTTGTCATTTTATTATATTGCTTTTTGTTTGACAGGTATTATGTGTCCATGGTGGTCTCTCACCTGACGTTAGGACTGTTGACCAGGTTTGACTTGCTATTCAACAATTTATATACGAAACTCTTGTATGTTCATCACTTCATCCTTCATGTGGTGGCTACAAGTCGACAACTTACTTGCTATTCTAGCTTCTTTGCCCTTGGGTTATATTTTGTTGGTTTTTTCTTTTTGTAACACCACTTTTCAGATTAGAGTTATTGAACGGAACTGTGAGATCCTCATGAAGGACCATTTTGTGATCTGATGTGGAGTGACCCGGAAGATATTGAAACATGGGCCGTGAGCCCTCGTGGGGCAGGCTGGCTTTTTGGATCTAGAGTTACATCTGAGGTAAAAAAAATTACAAATATACTTGCTTTCAAACATTGAATCTGTCACTTTGTTGCAAGCCAACCATTCTACTTCACAAGAATAATGCTTGCGTTTTGACCAAAAGTCAACAACATACTATAGTCGTTTTTCATAATGAAAAATGTAATATTTTTCTTCTAATTTTAAGGTAGTGACGTCTTACATGTTTTATATTTCAGTTCAATCACATCAACAAGCTTGATCTGGTATGCCGGGCCCACCAACTTGTTCAAGAAGGTCTAAAGTATATGTTTCAAGATAAAGGACTTGTAACAGTAAGTTCCCTTTGTCGCATTCAGTTTTTGCAAATATTTAACATGCTAAGTATAACTACGAAAACAGTATTATTACAATAATATAATCCAAATCATTGAATCAATGGTTTAGAAGGTTGTATGCAATAAAATTTACTTTCAAGCATTGAACATGTTTAATCGGTGATTCGGTTCTGCTATTAGCTATTTTTTGATTTGACTTATTTGAGATAAATTTTCACAGCCCGTATCGACCTATTAGTTAATTCAGTCTTAATATTGTTTTTTATTACTACCCATTTTTAAACTATTGTTCTTGATCATGCAGGTTTGGTCTGCACCAAACTACTGTTACCATTGCGGTAACTGGCTTCAATATTGAGCTTCAGCGAGACTATGGTATTATCAAATCGCCTATCATGAAATCAAATATTTATGTAGCTGTTAATTAAATGGATGACTAATTGACCCGTGATTTTAACAGGAAAGAGAGGTAAAGTTCTTCACGGAAACGGAGGAAAACAATCAGATGAGAGGTCCAAGAACAGGGGTACCTTATTTTTTGTGATGCAGAGAGAAAGCAGAAACGGCATATTACGGTGCTGAATACGTGCGATGACTATGACGTAGGGCATTTTCGGTTCTCGGTTTTTGTTCACAAGTTCATTTGCTTGTTTATTGTGTTACATAATTAATCATATTCATGTGGTGTTGATATTCTCCTAGTGGACTGTAATGTGTAACTTTTCTATGCTTTTGACTTCATTTCAATCACAAACTTTCATGGGAGCTTTATAGCAACACTAAAGAGTAAAGACCTGCTTTGAGAATTGCACCGATTCGATCGATTGTTTTATGGTTATGTTCTTTGTCCAGAAGGCTTTCGGCTTTGACCCGAGTGTTTTGACTTTGTGTTGGTTCACCTAGTACCACCCTCTTTTTGATCTTCGACCGGTCATATTATTTCATCTAGGGGTGCAAACGACACGAGCTGAGCCCGAGCTTGACTATAGGCTTAAGCCCGGCTTATTTAATTTACACAAAGCTTGAGCTTGGCTCGTTTCGAGCTATATTTTCAAAGCTTGAGCTTGGCTCGTAAGTAGATTTTCAAGCTCCGCTCGTTTACTATTTATCAACTATTTTTATATAATTATAATTATTTTATATATTTTTTTCTATTATAATTTTATGTATAAAATAATATATATCATTTAGTTATTTTTATTTTAACATTATATATATATATATATATATATTAATTAAAGGGGGGATCTTTTGAGACTCATTGTGAGTTTTAAGAATTTAATAACTTATATTCTATGTCACACATTTAAATAAATGGATTGGAATATGTGGCTAAGATTAAATCTGGCAAAAAAGTCTAAGTAGAAGAGAGAATAAAGATTTAAGTGGTTACACTAATTTTTACATCCGTTACACATGTGTAAAAAGTCGACTTGGTGCGTAAAAAATTCTGTAATTTTTTTACGTATATGTAACCTACATATATTACGCATGTGTAAAAAAGAATTCGAAAAAAAATCGTTACACTGATTTCTTTTGAGTTCTTAAAACTCAAAAGGGTTCTCATTTGAAATCTCTCCTATTAACTAATAATTATTATATATATATATATAGGCAAAGTATATAATGAAAACCCACTTGAGTTGTAAAAACTCGCGAAAACCTTATCTAACATCGTTTTTTTTTCTTACATGTAATAATGTTGTAACATTTAATACAAAACATTGAAACATTAAAAAAAATTGTTTTGCTATTTTTTAACATTTTTTTACTATTTTTTTATATGTTTTTAGGAGAGAGAAAAAGTTATATTTATGTTAACATTTTTTATTAACTTTAATTGTGGACCACAAAATTTAATTTTTAATTAAAAACATGTGGTTGAGAATGGGTTTCTAGAGTTTTCACAACTCAAGTGGGTTTTTATTTTAACCTAACCCTATATACATATACATATACATATATATATATATATATATATATATATTAAAGAATTATATAAATAAATGACAGGTTCGTTTTGGCTCGTGAGCTGGCTCGAGCTCAATTAAGCTCGGCTTGATTGAGCTTTTTAATGAGCCAATCTCGTTTAGCTCGTGAGCAGCTCGGCTCGTTTGCACCCCTAATTTCATCTAATTTTCTTGTATTACAATTACCTGCAATCATTTTACTAGCTTTATGATTCGGTTTGTTGAACTATCGAATGGAGACAACATCAATTGAGAAAACTCTATACGTTAATATGTAGAATAACGAGCTTATACATAAGTGTCACAACAATGAGTTTATACTCAAGTCGATCCAATCCGAGGCTCTTCTAATCAGCGTATTTATAGATATTTTACATAGAAGGATACGTCACACGTATCAAGAATGTTAAATGAGTATATAAAGTTTTAGACACAAAAACTAAAATAATTTTGGAAATAATGTACATAACACTTTTAAACCGAGACGTCAAGCAAACTAGTAACGATAAAAACTGAACCGGTTTCTTGTCTGGTTAGGTTTTTGGTTAGGGCGTATAGAGTCATAAAACGGACCGAACAACCAAAAACCGAACATATGTGTTGGAGCTATATGTCCATGACACAACATTCAACATTGTTACAATTTAGTTTGAAAAATATGTTTTGTTAAAAAAAAAGCTATTAAAACACTCTTCATTAGAAAAGTAATTGTAGTCTATAGTTGCCATTGTGTGTTAAAAACAATCTATAATAATAAATAAATGCTAGTAATAATAAAAAAAAATTAATGATTAAAATAAAACTACAATAACTAGTTTTTAATAAGTAATCATTAAAAATAGAGATGGCGTTTTTCACTCGAACCCAATATATGATTATGAACCAAAATACATAGGCTTGTTTAGACACATAATAGAAACTATAAACATTTTTACATTATCAAATTCCCCTTTGAAAATCATAAACTTTAAAACAATTATTATTTAAAAAAAGGGGGGCAATTTCATATAATAGTATTAAAAAAAAGAGTTCGGAAAACACTTTTTATATAGAAAAAAACTAATAACGTTTCTTAAGTAAAGGAAATGTTTTAAAATAAAATTAAAAAAAAAAAACATTTTTGAAAAAGTTTATAAAAAATTTGAGTATCTCCCTTTACCTAACTCATTTATGTAAGCGACATAGTACTCGTATAAGCTTAATTTAAATAGAACAAAAATAGAAGAGATAGTATAATAACAGCGTGCAGAAAGTTAGAAACTACATGCTTTCAACTTGCAGCCATCAAAAGCAAAGTATAAAATAATGCAATAGAAACAAGACAAACAAATGAAAGAAAGTGATAAAGATAACACGAATTTACTTCTAACATATACAATGCAAAATAAAACATTCTAACATATACAATGCAAAATAAAACAAACATGGTCTTTTAGTTATATATACCTAATAATTCGTGGTCAATTAAAGTCAAACCATACAACTAATAACTAAAGACAATGGTACTAGAAAAACATCTAATAAACAAACAATGGTTCAAGGCTTCAAAATGATGGTTTTCTCGGCAATCATTGAAGTCACAACATAAGGATCCATATTCGACGACGGTCTTCTGTCCTCAAAGTAACCCTTTTTCGCCTTCTCCGTCTCTCTTCCAACCTTGACCGATGCCCCACGATTTGCAACACCCTGTTAACACGAAACCACACTAATCATATGTACATCACAATAATCAAGAAACCCGATGAATGGTTCCTGGGTCATTGAAAAGTGAGTTTTCTTGACAGGTTCAATTTTATCTAGTTAAAAAAAAAGAAATAAAACAAAACCCACGTCAACTCTCTTTTTATTAAAGCGTTATGATCCGGATGTTCACATTTTTGTTTTTTTAAAATAGTTTTAGTAACTTGACTACTTAGCTCCTACAATTATAGTAAGATACGATCAAATCAACATTAAACACATTACCCATGTGAAGTTACTCATATCAGCGGTTTCATGTTTCCCGGTCAATCGACGTTCATTGCCTTCTCCATAAGCAACAATATGTTCCTTATGCCTCTTCCCGAGCTTCTCAATCGCCTTTTTTATCTCCTCGTAACCTCCTTCGGCTCTCATTGATTTTGTACTAGATAAAAAATTCACAGTTATTTAAATTTAAACATTCTACCACACAAAAAAAAGTCAAATTTTTTTTATAATATAAGCATATGTACCTATAGTTCATGTGAGTACCCGCTCCGTTCCTATCACCAGGAACAGGTTTCGGGTCAAAAGAAAGAACCACTCCGGCCATCTCTGTTATCCTCTGTGAATCCGACAACAATATAAGATAATTAATCATATGTTTAATTCAAATAAGAATATTTTTTGAACATATTCTAGATATATTCATGAGTGGTCACGAGAATAATAATTTTTAGGGTATTCATTTATTTCACGTGTCTATTTTATTTTTCTGTAAAGAGGGTTATTTTAGCGAAATAAAGATAAATTTTATGATACATGAACATAAAGTTGATATGTCAGAAAATGCTCAAGTATTTCATGACTATATACATAAAACACGACTTTGTCGTATAAATATATAAAAAAGAACATTTATTTTCATGTATAAATATTAATACCTCTAATATGTAACGAGCCACCCAAACTTGATCACCAGCAGATATGCCAACACAAGGTCCAACTTGAAACTCCCACTAGTCACAAGTAAAAATATTATACTGTAATTCAAATTAACACATTTATTTAGGGGTGTGAAAAAACCGGGAAAAAAACTGATCTAAAACCGAACAAAGTGAATCGAAACAAAAATCGACGGTTTGGTTTTATGTTTTTGTGAAAACCGAACTAGTGGCTCGGTTTTGGTTTTGCATGTAATAACAACCGAATAAACCAAACCGAACTGAATTTCTAGAATTTAGTTTTTTTTTACTTTTTTTAAGTAATTTATAATAATTTAATAAATATGTAACTCAAATACTTTTGGTTAAATATATAATTAGTATATTAGTTAACAATTAACAAAAATATTTATACATTGAATTTGTTATTTTCGGCCAACTTTCTTTTCGACCTAAAATTTTCAAGCTCAAATGGCAAAAACCGAAAAAACCGAAACCTAACCAAACCAAAACGAAAACCAAAAAAAGCGAAACCGAACGGTTTCAAAACTCCAAAAACCGAAGTTTTGGTTTTCGGTTTGATTTTAGCCCAAAACCGCACCGAACCGCACCACACACACCCCTACATTATATAAGGTTAAAATAAGGACAACAAAATAAAACGATAATACCTAGCCGGGCATAACTTCTCCATTGACACCACTAATATTAATACCGGCATACAAACAAGCCTTGTAATGCGCATCGACAATGTCCCTACCAAACGACTTATCTGCACCCGTACCACAATAATACGGTCCCTAATCACATCAGAAGACAGTTAGACTTATTATTACATAATGTTACATTTATACTGCTATATATAATAAAAAAAAGGTCAATATTGTACTTGCGGTTTAGGGTAACCTCCAACAGGCCACCCTAGCGGCCAGTTCACGTCTTTTTGTAGCAACGTGTACTCTTGCTCAATGCCAAACCTGTTTTGATTCATTGACTAATTAAATAATATTCGTCTATGAAATTTAGGGGTGCAAATGGGCCGAGCTACTCGAGATCGGCTCGTTAAAAAGCTCGCTTGAGCCCGAGCCCGAGCTTCACTTATCGAGCTCGAGCCGGCTCGTGAGCCTGTCATTTAGATAATTTTTTAAAATAAATATCTAGTAATTATTAATTAATATATATAATGTTATGAAAAAAATAAAAATTACTAAATAAAATATATTATTTTGTAAACAAAATTATAATAGAAAAATATATATATAGAAATAATTATATTATATAAAAATAGTTGATATTTATAGCAAACGAGCCGAGCCTGAGCTATGAGTCAAATAGTTGATATTTATAGCAAACGAGCCGAGCCGAGCCGGCTCGTGAGCCTGTCATTAGGGCTCAGCTTGGCTCGTTTGCACCCCTAATGAAATTCATATTATGTCATTTTCACGTGCAACGATATAAATGCATACCATGGTTCTTCTGCAACGACGTCTTTATGGCATTGTAACGAGTACTGCGAGGGATCGGTTCTCCTTTTGGCGTGCGCGAATCACACATCACCTACATACATATTTAGCATTCAATCTTTAAATTATATTGAACAAGTTTCAAACACTTCAAAAAAAATAATCTATATATCATAAATATGAACTTAAAAGAATGTTGTTGCCTCTTCTGAATGGATCTTTGTATATTGCTTGAGGACTATAGACAACATATAAATGTGTCAGTTGGAACAAATAAATACATTCAGGCCAGTAAGCGAACCATGTTCGTTCATTTAACTTTAAACGAATAAGAACACTTAATCAAACACATATTTTGTGTTCGTGTTCGTTTATTTAAAAAATGGACATGTTCGTGTTCGTTTATGAAAGTTTGTTTAACTTCTAAACGAACAGTTCACGAACATAACTAAAAATAGATAAACAAATTACAAAAATGAGCATATATAAACAAATGTAAATAAACGCGAACAAACATAAATGAACACAAATGAACAAATATAATACCATTAACTAGATGACTCTTCAAGATCATATTTAATTATTTTCTATTAATATGTAAACGAACATAAATGAATATAAATAAACAAACATAAACGAACGTTCACGAACATAAATGAGCAAACGAAACATGCGTTCGTGTTCGTTGGTTTAATTAAACGAACACGATTTTTTTTGTTCATGTTTGTTAATTTATTAAATAAACGAACTAAACAAACTTTCCACCGAACGGTTCACGAATGGTCACCGAACATTCGGTTCATTTATAGGCCTGCATACATTCAAATACACATTCACAGTGCATTTAAACGAGCCAACTCCTAAATACTGAATTGAGCCAAACTTAAACGAGCCTCTTATTTATAATAAAATAATAACTTTTATTTGAGATAATAAATATATTTTACACAATAACTATTATTATATAGATTGTTACAACAAAAATTACAAAATAAAAAGGTATAATGTTATACATATATGAAAGTATAATTGTAAATTTATAAAAATAATTACATATCTGTATAAACTATAAATCAAACAAATAAATAATAAAGGGTCAGTCAAGCTCGAATTTTGGATATAGTGCGCGAAACAAATAGAGCTCAAGTTCGGCTCGGCCCGTTTGAACTTTAAACAATGAACATAATCAAGATTACAAAAGAAGTTAAATATTGCGAGATAGAAGACACAAACTGTAGAATAACTTCACTGTCATCTCCAAGGGCTTGATTAGTACTTGATCCATCATAGTTCCATGTTGGTAGCTTAGAAGGATCATCAACCGGTCCGGGAAGGGTCTAATGGTAAAATCATATATATAATTAGTAAAAAAAATTAGTAAAAAAAGTTTATTTTTATAGACTGACAATGTGATACAACAGTATGTAATTTTTACAACTAAGATATAAATATAACTTTGTATATATAATAAGTAAGCCGCAATGCTAATTACAAGCGTTTAGAAACTCGAATGACGACATTTTAAACTCGAACCTGATGCATTTACATTTACATCTTTTTTATTTTTATAGACAAAAATTTTATATATAAAAATAAACTCAAATTCTACATCTGCTTAATTTTTTAAAAATATATATCACTAAATACTCTATACATTAACTGATTTATTTGACCCAAAAAATGATTTTACTTTTAGCATCCAAAACATTTGTAACCAATATAATTTAGAAAACATAATAAAATAAAAAGTTAAAAGCTTTTTACCCTGGCTTTGCTTCTTATGTCCATACCAGATGATCCACCAATCCTGTTCATTGATCACATTTGACAATCAATAAATTTATGTTATGAGTCATATCCAATATTATAAAGAACACATTGACACACAAATTCTAAAATCTTGAAAATATTTAGAAAAGCCAAAAAGATAAATAAATAAAATAAAATGAGCAAGGACTGTAAATAATCCAACTAATCCTTTTCATTGATCACAAGTTAATAATCAAATGTTATAAGTCAAATCCAATATTATAAAGAACACATTAACACACAAACTCTAAAATCTTGAAAATATTTGGAACAACAAAAAAATAATAAAAGTGAAGGCAAGTCAGCAATCAATATATTATGTTGAAAAGTCAAATATAATATTATCAAGAACACATTAGCACACAAACTATAAAATCTTGAAAATATTTGGAAAATGAAAAAATACAAACTCTAAAATGAAAATACTTGGAAAAACAAAAAAATAATAACAAGGACTGTAAATAATCCAAATTCCAACCATAAGAATTCAGCAATGATCTTATCAGTTAACAATAATATACTTATGTTATGAGTCAAATCCAATATTATCAAAACCACATTAACACTCAAGCTCTAAAATCTTGAATATACTTGAAAAACAAAAAAGATAAATAATATTAATAATAATAATAATAAATAAAAATAAACAAGTACTGTGAATAATATATCCAACCATATGTATTCAGCAATGATCTTATCAGTTTACAATAATATACTTATGTTATGAGTCAAATCCGCTATTATCAAAACCACATTAACACACAAACTCTAAAATCTTGAAAATACTTGAAAAACAAAAAATATAAATAATAATAAAAATGAACAAGGACTGTAAATAATCTAACCATAAGAATTCAGCAATGACCTTATCAGTTAACAATAATATATATATATATATATATATATATATATATATATATATATATGTTATGAGTCAAATCCAATATTATCAAAACCACATTAACACACAAACTCTAAAATCTTGAAAATACTTGAAAAACAAAAAAAAAAAATAATAATAATAATAATAATAATAATAATAATAAATAAAAATGAACAAGGACTGTAAATAATAAAAAATAATCTACCATATGTATTCAGCAATGATCTTATTAGTACAATCAGAGACATTGAGGTTGATGAGATCAGAAAGAAGACACATTTTAATGAATCAACTCAACTCTGCTCTTGTTTTTTTAAGGTTTGTGTTGTTGAAAGATATGTTGTTTTGATTTAAAGGAAAATATGGATAATTGAATGGAATTAGTTGCTGAAAACTATAAAGTTTGACGGTTTCAGTGAATTATGCTGAGTTTGTTATGATCATGTTAGCTTTTGTGATTCAGTCATCCTTAAATCTTGCATAGAATAAGATTTTTTGTCTAGGATTTTAATAACATGTGGATTTCATATTGTTTTTTTCTTTTTTTTTTTGTTATTGTTACTATTTACTATGGATTTCATAATAAGTACAAAGAATTGATAACAGTAAGTGAGTAATAATAGTATGTTATCAATCTTTGTACTTATTATTATTCATCAAAGGGAGACAAAAATAAGAAGGATTTATAGCCATACAAAAAAACCTTTCAAAAAAAATTAAAAATAAATAAATAAATAATCATAACTCAAAATTTAATTAAAAAAACAAAAAAAGTAAAAACACAAAAATGTTTCCACCGTCTTCATCGTTCTTAAAAAAAATCTCGAAAAAGACACAATGTTGAGTGGAAAAGACCATTGTGTCTTTTTGATTATCATTATGTTTTGTGTTTATTTTCGTCATTGATTGTGTCTTTTTTCCTTGACATTATGTCTTTTTTTTCTTGATATTGTGTTATATTAGTCAACATTGTGTTATAATTTGTTCGAAATTGTGTTATATTTGCGATTTATTGTGTCTTTTGTTAGTTATATTTCTGTCTTTTGTTCATTTTCGTCATTGTGTCTTTTTTCTTTGCATTGTGTCTTTTCGGGGATTTTTTTTTGGAACGAGAATGATGAGGGAAACATTTTTGTTTTTTTTAATTTTTTAATATTTTATTTATATTTTGAGTTATGATTTCTTTTATTAATTTTTTGGAATTTTTTTAGTGGTTTTTGTGTGGCCACAAATCCTTCTTACCCTTCTCATTTTTGTCTCCCTTTGTGTTTTGACTTTTCCCTTAAAAAAATATCTATTGATTGTATTGTATTATCATTTATTAATAAATTCCAGTTTGTATTATTATTATTATTATTATCATTATTATTGTTATTATTATTAAAAACTTTACACAGTAGTAACCAAATTTTTTAGTGTTTCTCTAAGGCTACTCATTTTCATTTTATTATTATTATTATTATTTATTTATTTATTTATTTTGACTAGGTGCTACAATCTTATAATAATTTCAGTGATTTATGATTAGTTAGGCTCAAACATCCCTACAACATCCTAAATGATTGATTATATAATTTAAAATCATACAACCAAAAACACTTTGTACTTGTAACTACTTAAATATGTAAATTTACATAACGTCTTTTAAAAAAAAACAAAAAAAAAAAAACAAAACAAAACCTTTTGCTAATTATTTCAAGTTTTTTTTTTCTTTTTGATCAATTTGAAACCAAACTTTCACTTTCTTTCACAAATCCATCTCCAGTCCAATCCTTACTCTGCAGTATCTTATGATATAGCAATTTACGCGTGATTTAGTCAAAAATACGTTTGGGTCGATCGTCACCACAAACTCAACACAACGATAATCAATAAGCGTAGACGGAAAAAATACCCCTTTAACTTTATAAATTGTCTTTTCTTCCAAACACATACAATCATTGTCATGTAAAAGACACCAGCATTTACATATTCATAACAATAAACACATGTATCTCACATGTTATTTGGTACACTTATTACTACAATGTCACATTTTCCACCTTTCCAGGAAGCAAAAATTATTCCCAAAAAATTTAAAACATTTTCCCAACACCGTCTTTTCGTGGGATTGGCTCGTCAAGTTCCATTCTACGCCATTTCCCGACCAACGGGGCCATTTCGTCGTTTTTGTCATACAAACCTAGGAGTCCCCCGGTGTGTATAAACAGGATCTTTCTTCCTTCCCACTTGGTCGGATTTTGTGCCATGTCTTTCATCATCCCGTAAGCCGCCTTCCCACTACAAGAAAAAAAATAAAAATATATAATAATAATAATAATAATAACAGCAACAATAATAATAATGAAGTGAGATAATGTTTTTTCTAATAAATAATTCTTGCTCCAAATTTATTAATAATATTAAGTCGATTAAAATAAAACTGGTAAAACTGGATTCAAATGATAGAATTATGAATGTTTAGTTATGCAATTGTTTAAATATATATGTAACTGGAAAAGGGTATGAAAGTAAAATGTAATAAACGTATAAAAAAGCCCAAACCTGTAAACCGGGTCCAGGATCACACCGGTGGTTTCAGCGATTTCCTTAACAAATTTCAGCTCCTCAGCGGTACTCATCGCATACCCAAGCCCTTTGGCCTGCCAAAACAAATATTATTTATTAAAAAAAAACAACTTTTCAGGGTGAAATTAAAATGAGTATAAAATCAGTAGTATGTTATGTTCTTACATTTTCGATTTTGACTATATCGCGTGACTTGACTCCAGCTTCAAGTCCATCAAGCAGACCTTGGACATAGTCGTAAAAGTAGTCAGGATCGTCACATACACAAAACGCAGTCACCTAAAATTAATAATTTAAAATAATAGTATTAATTTCATGAAACAAAATATCATACAGAAAAACAGATGTGAAATTTATTATTTACTTTTGCTTTAAGCTCACTTAACCATGCAGCAATGGACAAACCAGCAACCGTGCCACCACTAAACTTCAAGCGTGTTAATTAAAATAATAAAAATAAAATAAAAAAAATCATGCTTAAAAATAGAAAATAAATCACATAAAAGAGTAAAACCTGCCACATGCTGAAATAATATCATCAAAGTTTTTTTTAACGGTTCCGTTTTGGGATTGATGCTCAATCTCTCTAATTGCTTCAATATATCCCCTACAATAATAAAAAATGTTGCATATATTAATATATGCCCATGAGCTAATATAAAATAGTTGAGGCATTTTTAATCAACTATATAATATTAATGAAAATGCATACAAGTTATAAAAAAAATCTCACCATGTCCCAAGGGAATTTGATCCACCAACAGGAATGACATAAGGTTTTCTTCCTTCTTTTATCAACTTCTCTTTCAACAAATTAGTAAGCGTCTGAAAATTAATTAAACACAAATATTAAATAATATATTGACATTCAAAGTATTCATCCATAATATTTATCAAATTATCAAATTAAGTTTCGAATATTGCGCATATATACCAAACTTCCGATTCTTGAATATTCTTCCTTTGAAACAAGATCAATATGTGCACCGACCAAACGCTCCACCAACAGGTTCCCGGTCAATCCCGGGTCTTTTTCCACAAGAAGCTGCATATTAAAAGACAAATTAATAGCCCGTGTGCAGAGTTGAGTAACGGCCAAAATGGGTTCAGGTTGAAACAGGTTGATTTCAAGTACGGGATGAATATTATTAATCTTTTAATATGATTTAACATATTGTATGCTAGTGTGCAACTGTGCATTAAGAAATGATTTGTATGGTTCAGCCAGTTTGGCCCGTTTCCCTTTTAGCTTTTTTTCTTATTTGACCCGTTTACGATAAAACTCACCTGTTCATAAGTAAATGTTTTGAATTGTCGAACATGACCCGTTTAAGCCATTTATCTAAACGTGTCAAACTGGTTGACGGGTAATAATCAAGTTGTAAACGTGTTAATTGTGTTGGTGGGTTGTAAAACATGGGTGAACGAGTTAGTGGGTCAACAGGTTGGCGGTCAAATTGTTTAACTAAACGGGTTAAACAGGTATACCTGAACATGACCCGTTTAGTTAACAGGTTGACCAAACACGACCTGATATGCCAACCCAAAACCTGATATTGTTCGTGTCTTGTTTGCCAAAAGGTTTACGTATAAAGATATACACTTTTAACACATTCGGCCCGTTTCCCTTTACTCTATTTTTTTCTATTTGACCTGATTAAGATATAACACAACCACCCATTCACAGGTAAAAAAGCTGAAATTTCCGCTTTTAAGAAAAATTGACAAGACAACCTATGCATAAAAAACTTAAAAAACCTTTGATGTTCGTAGTATCAGAAAACAATCTAAATTCAAATACTTGGCAGCAACAGCAGTCGCACGACAATGATTACTTTGAATGCCACCGATAGTTACTATGCAATCTGCTCCTTGTGCAACCGCATCCGCTAACAAGAATTCAAGTTTCCTAACTTTGTTTCCACTCAATTGCATACCTGAAAGATCATCACGCTACATAATCGAAATGTTTTTTTGTTAGCACAGAACAAGAAATTAATTAAATCATGAAAGTAAAGAACAATAACACAGATTCAAACATGCTACTTTTCAACTACAAATTAACATTCCAATAAAACTTTGATATTAAAAACTACCATAAAAAATCAACATACTTTCTTTTTTTTTTCTCGTAAAAGTCCCTTAACTATGTTTTGCAACATAAGCATGCTTTCTGTATTTTATATCATAAAACTCTCTTGAACATGTTAAATTTGAAAAAGAAATCACAATTTTGTTTAATTTAACATATGGAGTGAGACGGACTATTATGAGGGGAAAGAAAAGTATGTTAGATTTTTTACACGCAAAAATTGTTAAAGGGTCGTTTTATGAGAAAATGTGGAAAGTATGTTGGTTTTTTATAGTATTTGCCCTAAAAACTATTGAAAAATGACATTTCCAGTAAAAAAAAATTGACCAAAAACTAGGGGTGCAAAACAGCCGACCGGCTCAAAATCGGATCGATAATAAGCTCGAAGCGGGCCGAGCCTTATTGGGCCCAAGCCAAACCTGAGCACCAAATAAAGCCCGTTTAGTTATCGAGCCCAAGTTCGAGCCTTGTATGGGAAGATCGTTACTGTGTGTATTTTAAAATTATTTTAGCTTATTTAGACTTCTATGTATTAGTTTAGTTTCACACTACACAACTGAGCTCGAGCCGAGCTTTGGCTTGTTTAAGGTACTGCACACGAGCTCAAATCAGTTCGTTTAAGGTTTCTCAAAATATACAAAAATAATTAAAATGCTAATAAATTAACTAAAAAAATAATACACGCGACAAGCTTGAGCTTGTAAAAACAACTCATGAGCCGTGCTCGTGCTCGGGCTCGGTTCATTTGCACCCCTACCAAAAAAACCTTTCCTAAAGGTATAAACACAAACTAAAATAATAAACAAAATTAACACATAATATGAATTAAAGCAGTCACCTTTAACCAAACTTCAGTATCTTTAGGCAAATTAGGAAGATCCCATCTGTGAATTGGTGTTGGAAACTGAAAAGAAAAAAAAAAAAAACTCAAATTTCATCAATCAATCAAATCAATTGATGGGTAAAAAAGATTACAACTACATGTCCAAGACTGAATGAATTAGAAGGAATTGGGTTTAATTTAGAAGCCCAAGATGGTGGATTATATGGCTTTAGTGTCAAGAACTCAGCTTGAACTGTGGAAGCCATGGATCGAATTGAAGCTTGATTTGGGTGAAATTTTGGATTTTGATTGGTGGGTAATGGAAGTGAGAGGAGTGTGTGACTTGGGTTTAATCGACGGATGAATAACATTGTGTTATTGATGAGTTGAATTTGGTTAATTGGTAAAAGATGTATGAATATGGGGGGTGAATTGGGAAGTATGAAACTATAAGGGTTAAATTGTTAAATATGAACTTGTCGGCTCCAAATTGGTTTCTAAATAATCAGTTTCAAACGGGTTTGATTTTCGGGTCGGTTCAGTTAACCGGTTAATTTGACCACCTCTATATACGAGTAGATTATTATTATTTTCTAAAGCGTTTAATTAAATAAAATATTGGTTTATCGGATTTTAATAATCCATGTTGAATGGTGCTGGCCTATAATAATTCATATTTATTTTATCGCCACTGTTGGTCCCAAATTTAAAAAAGTTGGCCTCCACGGTCTTCCGTTTAAAAGGACCTAACGACGTTATGCTTTTTTCCAAATTCCAAACTAATATTTGGTTTGATTGAAGGTGGATACGAGTCGATTGATGTAAAACTTAACTCGAAATGGTGCTCCAAACGGCTTGATTTGTGTTAATTGTAAGGTCAAACACCTGAATTGAAGCATTGTTTCGAACAAAGTTTTACATCAATCGACTTGCATCCTCCTTTCGATCAAAAGCCCCCAAAAACATTATTTTATAATTCTTTAAAATTTGAGACCAACAGCATTGATAAAATGAATTACGATTATTATCATACAATACCATAGAATGGTCAAGTTATTATATAAAGGGAGACAAAAATGAGAAGGATAAAAAGGATTTGTAGCTATATAAAAAAACTTCTCAAAGAAAATTAAAAAAATTAATAAAAAAACCATAACTCAAAATTCGATAATAAAACGAAAAAAGTAAAAATATAAAAATATTTCCACCGTCTTTCTCGTTTTACAAAAAAAAATGTTTAGTTAAAAAGCATCATTGCGTCTTTTTGTTTATCATTGTGTTTTGTGTTTATTTTCGGGATAAATTCCTAAAATGTCCCTTTTTTAGAGGTAATAAGTTTTGAGCTAACATGAAGGTGAGACGGCAGGTTTTGAGCTAACATGGTGGGGGGACAAGTTAATAAACATGTAGTCTCGAACTCCTAACGTAGAGGCGACAAAGAGTTAATAAGGTGGCAAAGAAGAAATTTGAATTTTGAAATGACATATTTGGAATCTTTCTTTTAAAATGGGACATTTTGGGAATTTTTCTTATTTCGTCATTGATTGTGTGTTTTTTCTTAACATTGTGTTATAATGCTCAACATTATGTTATATTTGTTCGACATTCTTTATATTTTGCGATCTATTGTGTCTTTTTTTTTTTCTATAATTGGGTGTTTGTTTATTTTCGTCATTGTGTCTTTTTGTCGGTTTTTTTTTACCAGAGATGGGAAAACATTTTAGTTTTTAAAATTTTTTCATTTTTTATTTATATTTAAAGTTATAATTTTTAATTAATTTTTTACATTTGTTTTTAAAAAGTTTTAATTACAAATTCTTCTCCAACTTCTTATTTTTTTATAATTAATTTTTATTTTACTACTATAAAATAGGAATATTTTATCTTCAACCTCAAGAACACACAGCTGAAAACCCATTTGCATTACTGTACAAATTATGGGTTCTTTGAGCTTAGCATGTTTTCCCCAAATTAATCACAAGAATAATATTATATTCAGAAACCCAGTTTCTTGTTCTTTATACTCAATTCCAATCAAACCCACAAACATTAAATTAATCAATTTAAGACTACAACCCTGCAATTGCATCACTGTATTATCATCATCATCAAAACCCAATTGGGTTAAAGCAGATGAAGAAGAAGATGATGAAATGGGTGGTTTTGTGGTGGTTAATTTTTATAGGTTTGTTTTTATTCAAGACCCAGAACTTGAAGTCTCCAAACACCTTCACTTTCTACAGGTTTGCTTGTTCTGATTTTACTTCATGCGTGTGTACGGTTCGGTTCGGATTGGTTTTGGGTTAAAACCGAACTAAAAACCAAAACTTTTCAGTTGTTGGTTTGGGTTCGGTTTGGATCGGTTTTGGGCTAAAACCAAAACTTTGGATTTTGAAGTTCTGAAAAGTTTCGGTTATTCGGTTGTTGGTTAGTTTCGGGTTTTTGCCAGATTGAACTCCAGATTATGAATTGGGCCTAGATTATTATTAATTTATAGGCTAAAACATTTGAGTTACAGATTTATAAAGTTCTTGTAAATTACTTAGAGTAAAAAATGAAAATCTATAAGTTCGGTTCGGTTTTTGTTACAAGCGAACCGGAAGTTTGGTTTTTACAAAAATATAAAACCAAACCGTCGGTTTTGTTTAGGTTTGGTTTTTTCGCTTTCATGCCCATTATATAGCCAATTAGCCATATATAATCATGGGAAATTGTAATAATCCATATCGGCAATGTGACCCGTCAAAACATAATAAATCATCCATTTTTCTTTTGTTTTTTTTTTGAACAGCTAATTTCTTTCCACCTAAATCATCCATTTTTCTATTTTTTAAAATTTTAAAAATATAAGAAAAAGTTGAAATGCAATGTTTATTCTATCTTATCTTTCTTGAGGTTAAAGAAAGTATATATGAACAAACATTTTTTTTATATATAGAGCTTCTTACACATGTTTAGGTGAATAGTTAAAGTAAAAAAACGTATGAGAAAATTAGTTTGATGGTATTTTTTTTTTGTAGATAACATACACATATATATTTAAGAAGTATAAATTTTGAAAATGCAAATCATTGATAAAAAAAAGTTAAAACAATTTAGGACAGTTCCGACAATAATTTAGCATTTTGTAATGAATCTCACCTTGTTGACGGTTGACCAATGGGTCATAGTTTGGATTATTGAAATCCAAATTGTATATGTAATCAGCTAATGATATTAATTTACTTTCCTTTGTGATGATCGCTGATTCGCTTCTAGGGGCACGACATACACGGTCGGATATACATAAACGAACAAGGAATCAATGCTCAGGTGATCATTTTGCATCCATGTTTATTATTTTCATGTTGGATTTTGAATATATGGATGATGTTAGAGTTGACTTTTTGATGTTGGTTGGTTGACTTGTGCAGTACAGTGGACCATCAGAAAATGCTGTCGCATATGCAAATTGGATTAAAAAAGATGAAAGATTTAAGGATATATTAGTTCAAGTATCTCCTCCTATACATAAGCATGCTTTTCCGAGACTCAAATTGCGGTATAAACCTTCTCTTGTACAGGCAAGCTACTTGTGCATCCAAACACTATTTTTTTGTTTTTCTTTGAGTTTTATAAATAATTGAAGTATCGTGTTTAGTGGGAACGTTATACTGTTAACTGAACCAGAATAGTTTAATAGGGGTGTGCATGAAACCGAAATGACCAAACCCGATTAAAAAAAAGATAGTTTGGTTTTATGTTTCTGAAAAAAACGACTTTTCAATTTGGTTTCGGTTTTGGTATCAACCGAAAAAAAAAAAACAATTTTAAGTCAATTATAAGAAATTAATAAATTGTGTAGACCAAAAGTTTATGGTCCAAATGTTTAATAATCAACTAATAAATATTTAACAATAACATTTAGTCCATAGTTTGTCTGAAATTCGTTGTTTTAGATCATTTTTTTTTCAGCCCAAATGATAAAACAGAAACCAAGACCAACCCCATTTTGAAACTGAAACCGGACGGTCTTCAAAAACTAAAAAACCAAATTTTCTTTTAAACTTTGAGTGCAAAAATGACCCATGCAAATCTAGTTTAATATAAGTTTGATGCTCTGGATTTATATTTTGACCAAAAAGTAATAAATTTTGAAATTGCATTTAATAATATGTTTTTTTTATTTTCTTTAGATGGAAGGAGGGGTGTCACATCTTCCTTTGGTTGACTCATCTATGCGCGCAACGCCTCTCACACCATCCGAATGGAGGAAAAAACTATCAAATCTTAATAATAAAGATGTCATATTATTGGATGTCAGAAATGGTACTTCCTTCTTGTTTACTACTTGTTTAAGTCAGGGGTAGTTTGGTAATTTCACGTTCATCCCGCTTCTTATTTGCAGGCTATGAATGGGATATAGGTCATTTTAACGGAGCTCAAAGACCAAACGTTGACTGTTTCAGAAGCACAACATTCGGGCTATCTGAAACAGAGGTATAACGAGTAACTTGATCGCATGCATAATTTTGTAGCAAACTTTTATTATGTTTAAAAATATTATATTTATGTTACAGGACAATGATTCAGATCCTTTGGCTAATGTTAATAAAGAAAATACAGAGATATTAATGTATTGCACCGGAGGCATTCGTTGTGACGTATATTCTACAATCCTTAGGTATAATCCTTTTTAGCTTTTTTATTTTCTTTTAACAATCTGTATTTAATTAACAAATTCTTTATATGTTTTTATAGACAAAAGGGTTACAAAAATTTGTACACGTTGAAAGGAGGAATCTCACATTATTTGGAGCGTGAAGGCCCGGTTGAATGGATTGGGAATCTTTTTGTTTTCGACTCTCGGCTCTCTCTACCGCCTTCTTTGGTCAAACATGAGTCAATGAATGACGAAAGCATAAAACATGAAGTTGCTAATAATAATACAGTTTTTGCTAAATGTTATATTTGCGGGTCGCAAGTTTCTGAATTGTGGCATAGAAACTGCGCAAATCTGGACTGCAATCTGCTGTTTCTGTAAGTATTTGTTTTATTTTATTTATGTAAAATAATAATAATAATAATAATAATAATAATAATAATATGATACATATGCTTGTTTACAGGTGTTGTTCGAGTTGTATGAATGAGTTAAAAGGATGCTGCACTTTGAAATGTACATCTGCTGATCGGCTTAGACCGGTGCTGCCAAGTCATGAAAGATACAAAAAATGGCATCATTATCGCGATACATAGACACAAAGAAAAGTCAACTTAGTCAACGAGAGTTTTTTAGCAATCTTAAGTTTTTCGAGACGTTTAATTGAAGCATAAGTTTTTGTTTGTTGTAATTTTTGCCTCATCAATGCATAAGTTTTCTGAGACATGTTACTGCTTACAATTTAAAAAATTATAATAATAATAATAATAATAATAATAATAATAAAATCAGAAGAACCAGCATCCTAAATGCAAACTTTGAGCATAAATGTTTAGAACATTGCAATAAATCTTTCTAATTTTTCACAAACTTTAACGATAACCTACAATTTACAAGTCCAGATTCTACCATCAACACGAAAACTATAACAGATCGGGTTACACTGTATCAACTATTGCAATGCCTACTCTATTTCTTTGACTTTTCGACTTCTTTTGACTTTTGACCGGAACTTGTCACAAATTCTGACATTTTGACTTCTTGAGTTAATCAGCGGTTAGGATCATGATGCGTTTGAATGTCACCTTCACAAAATCTCCAAGATCCATCATCTTGCCTTTTCAGCAGATAACGAATCGTGTAGGTACTGAAATCAGTCAAATAATAAAATATTTACAAAATTCATTAGTAAAAATGGGTCAAAATTGTCATTTTACTTATATATATTTAAAATTACCTGTAATAATTAGGGTTTTTCTGATAAGAATCGTCCACAAGCTCGGCTGCTTCTTCAACAACTGCCTCAATTTCTGCCATTTCTTTACCTCTTTCATCTGACAAAATGTCAGCCCGAGTAACCGAAAGTTGCAACAAAACAAATCTCCAAAAGCAATTCTTTTCTTTTGCTGACTCAGCCAACCCCTTCCACTGTATTCAAATATAATAAATAAAAAATTAAAATCATATTCTATCCTTAATGACAGATTTTAGGAAACATTAAACTACCTGAAGAAGCATCGACTCGTCAAGAACTTCAACTAGATTATTAACTTGATAATCAGGCCCGAGAGCTTCGGCTTTAATACTCTGCCATTTCTTAACAAGATTTTCAGCTTCTTCAACAGTCATCGAAATTGACCTTGTGAAACTTCTAGAATCTTCTAGACCTTCCGCTTTGTTAACTTTTTTCTTATCCTTTGACAGTTTTCTTAAACTGTTAGCAATAAGATTCCCTGTACCAAAAGCAGATCCCCATAGAACATGAGAAAGTGAGCCCGTGTTCACCCTTGGTCCACCGTTGGCCCAACTAGAAGCTCGCCTCGAGCCCACAAACCGAACATTAAAAGTAGCATAGCATAAACACGCCACTACTGTCATTACACTCATATACCTGACTACATTATTTGGACCCAACCAAATATCCCAAACGTTATCATAACGCATACCCAAATTTCTCTTTAGCTGAACTGATGGGTAGCTTTCGGTTTTTAAACTGTTTGCTATTGGTGGTGGGCCCAGCAAATCAGATGGAGTTAACTGCTTTACAGTTGACCCAACAGTTGACCCGACAGTTGTCCCGAGACGTGAGCTAGATGCATAATCCTCGCGGGTTCGCCAGTCAGATGAAAAAGGTGGAGAAATTGGCCTGTGGTTTAGACCGTGTGATGGTTGTGTTGACTTTTTTCTATTCCTTTTTTCTGAAATCATTTTTTCACCAATAAAGAAGTTATCCTGCAGATATTTAAAATAAAAATATTAGCCTTTGCTTGATTTAAATATAAATTTGTTTTAATTATTGTTAACTCACCACAGATGGAGAACAATCCCTTGTGTCTGGAAACAAGCCAAGAACAGCGTTATTTACCCATGATTCCTGGTCAATTTCGGCCAGTTAGCTACGAATGAGTCAAACAAAAAGATTCTAAAAAGAAAAAGGGTCAAACGAGTTGAAGGTGGTCTGGAGTATATTTTTTAGTTCATACAACCTCCTAATTTGTTGTATTCAGACATGGGTTATAACAATAGTACTGTTTTGTAGTCAAATTTAATGCAGACTATTTATTAAGATAATTAAATTGGCCATAAAAAGCTTCTGATCATAGAAGCCGGAGGGCCAAATACATAGCAGACTGACTACATAAAACAATATATAAAGTCGATTTGGGTAATTTGTAAGTCTAAAAATGGGTTGAACTTCACTGCAGTCAAGCCTAAGAGTCTAAAACACCAATTGAAAGAACATGCCAACTATCGACCAATGAAAGATATGTGAAAATGAATGCATAAAAAGTGCACACCAGAAACTTCTTATCCTTGATGTCATTCCCTGATATCAAAGTTCTTGAAGTTGCCTTGAAATTTGACTCAAGTTGCTGCAGCCTTTCAATAACCACAGCCTCATCACCCTATAAAACATGAGGGTATAACAGTCAATACGTCCATAAAATAGATACTTAGAGGCGCCAATATACACCCATTACTTATGAACAGGTCGACTTAGGTCACATTTTACCGTTAGCAGGTCAAGCATGTAAAAAAAATAGCTTAGAAGGAAACAGTTCAAAAGTTCTCAAAAGAGTATTTTTAGAGTTTCGGGTCAATCAACCTGATCCATTTTGACCCGCACCAAAAATTACATATTTTCCACCTCTAAGTACAGTTTGTAAATAAATAAAAAAATGCCACCTGTCCAAGAAGGAACAAACAGAAGGCTTCTTCAAGTTTTAAATCAACCCCATCCGATGCTACCAAACACTCACAAATAGCTTTTGCTTTCTTAATCTACAAAAGAAGCACCAAAGAAATTACATAAAACAAATGAGAAATATGTTTTTTAATATAAGTGAACCATATATAAATGATAATACCATTTCTATTTGCTTGGTTGAAAACCCTAATGCCAAATGAGCCATCATTACAGTATAAAAGGAGCTTGTATCAACAATCGCCCTTTGATTATGTGACTCAAGTGATTTTTTGTTCTTGCGTGTATTAGCTAAAGTATCCCATGTAAGAAGGTCAACTATTTCTGAAGCCGTGAGTTTACTCAAAGCTTGATTCAAGAAACTTGACCAGTCTTCTATTTGACTTTGACTTTCCACCTCTAACCCTCGTCTAAGCATTTCCTGAAGAGCTGCAATTGCCCGTGTTCTCCTTTCTGCATTTTCTGGTGTGTGGGCCATGCCTAACAATTCGAGTGTACATGCAGGAGCAAGTTCTTCCAAAGATTCTTCAATCTACGTGATATTGAATCATTGGACAATTTCAATTATTTTAAATATTTTAAAAATATTGATGGTTAATTTGTATATGGTTTCTTTCTTTTATACCAATTCTGGCCAAAAAAACATGCCATGTGACCAACTTTTTGAAATGGCCAGTTTTAGCCTATAACATTTTGACACCTCATCATATGTATTTCTAAGTTTTTAAAAAAAGTAAGGGAGATGAAACTGAAAAAACCGAACCCAAACAAAAACATTTTGACACGTCATTTTTTTTAATCTTTCTTGATGGATATTTCAACAATTAGAGCATACAGGCTATAAAAGTACCTGTGATAATAATGTCATTTGTTCAAGTGAAGGTTTGCTTTTAAGAAGAGTTTGAGCACGGTCCAAAGCTTCAAACCCTTGGGAAATCTTGTTCTTCTCAAAGTTTAATTTTGCTATAGCACACTTCAAGAAAGCACCTATAATAAGAAAATGAAAATAGAAATTGAAGGAAAAAGGTGAGTCAATGGTCAAACCTCTTTCTGCTTTTTCTTACCTCTGCAAGGGCCATGGATAAAAGCAAATCGTGAACAAAAGGCTTAGAATCAGGATGCTGCAATGCTGTTCGCCCTATATCTATTGCAAGCTTCTCTTCTCCAACCTATAACAAACTAAATTAAATATATGAAAATATTAAAATATTATAATAATCTAAAAGTGGAATCAACTTTACTTCTTGAAGTAGGCAAAGTGCAGCAGGCAACCAGGACCATGGAATTTGAAGAGATGACTTTGGTGGAACTTTGTCTCTCATATTACCAGCATAATCGGCTTCAAAAAGAAGCTTATCTCTCACATCCACTAAAAGATTCTGAAAATGTATTCAACTACCCAGTAAGAAAGGTATCATACTGATATTATTATTATTATTATTACAAAGAATTTAATTTACACCTGGCGAGAAATTATGGTATCCATGGTGTACCCTTCTTCAACCTCAGCCATTTTTAGATGCTTCACTGACTTAACAATCTCATCTTTCTCTGATTTATCAGGGATACCAAGAATCTGCAATGTGCTCCTTGCAAGTAAATCAATATGATAACCTTTTAAGCAGGGCAGTAAACGAACCAAACCTCGGTGAGAAGTTTGCTTATGTTCGTTCATTTAATAAATGAACATACATGAACAAGGGATTCCGTTTGATTAAATATATGAACGAATGCAAACAGAGGCCATGTTCATTCAGTTGTGTTTGTGAACGTTCGATAATGTGTTCATTTACCTACATTTATGTTCACAATGCGTGTTTGTTTGTTACAGTTTGTTCATTAGATGTTGGTTTGTTTGTTCGTTTGTGTTTGTGAACCGTCCACGAACAAGAAATTTCTTTCGGTTAGTTGTTCGTGAACCGTCCGTTTGGCCAATAAAAGCTTAACGAACAAACACGAACAAGGCCTTGTTTGGTTCAGTTTGTTGACAGCCCTACAAGTTTTAAGCAATTGAAACATTAACTGTTCATATTACACCACTCAATCCCAAAACTAGACTATTAAACCATATATGTTCACTGTTCACTGCTAACTGAAGCTTTAAATAATTAAAGTAATGAATCACAGTAGCTAACCCTAAATTCGATCAGGAATTCGATAACTACGAGAAATATGACCTACATTTCAACACATTAAGCAAAACCTGACCCTAAATTTAAGGAATGGTGATTGCTAACCTGGTAACAAGTTCGGTTCCTTAATGAACGAACACGAACAAGAAATTCTGCTCGATTAGCTGTTCATGAACCGTTTGCTTGTCCAGACGAACATGAACAAGACCTTGTTCGGCTCCATTCATTTACAGCCCTACTTTTAAGCAACTAGATATTCATATTGCATTGCTCAATCCCAAAAATAGACTATTAAACCTAGATGTTCTAGTTCATTGTCCACTACTAACCCTTACTCTCCTCAGGAATTCAACAATTACAAACAATAATGTAATATGACCTACATTTCAATATATTATAAGCTAATCCTAGCCCTAGAATTACGAACTTGCTGATTGTCAACCTGATAACAAGTAACACGTATCTCCACTATTACCAATCGACTATGCTGAACATTATTAGCATTATCACTAACACAATTGTAAGACGTTGTCACGTTTCACGGCCAGTTACAGACAACAAAATTGATCATACATTTGTGTTCCTGAACCGTTCGTTTGTCCAATAAAAGCTTAACAAACAAACATGAACAAGGCCTCGTTCGATTCGCTTCATTTACATCGCTACTTTTAAGCAATTGAAATACTAAGTATTCATATTACACTGCTCAATCACACCATCAGACTGTTAATCCCTATATGTTCATTATGCAGTGCTAATTACAGTACTCTCATCAAGAATTCAACAATTACAAGAAATATAACCTACATTTGAACATATCAACCAAAACCTAACTCTAACATCAGCAAATCACTAACTACTAACCTGATAACAAGTAACAGGTATCTCCACAATCGCCGATCGAGTAACAGGTATCTCCACAGCTTAATCATAGTATTACACTGTTAAACCCTATGATTTCAACTACTAATAGCAGATTTAAACAATTAAACTAATGAATCACAATAATTACAACAAATACTACCTACATTTCAACATACTAACCAAAACCTAACCCTAACATCAACAAATCATCAACAACTAACCTGATAACAAGTAACAGGTATCTCCACTATCGCCGATCGAGTATGCTGCTTCACACTACCAGCACGAACGTCAGCAATCTCACGGCCGGTAACCGCCACCGAAACCGACCGTTGCCGCTTACTCGGAAACGAACCAAACGAAACCCTAGCGGACCGGTGAGACGAACCGGTGGTGAATCGGTTGTGCGGTTTGCTGTTTGGACAGATGTGGTAGCATACGAGTAAAATGTGCGGTGAGTCGATAACAGCAGCCATTGGAGATAACGCCGGTGGCCGGTGGCCGGTGGCCGGTTTATTAACGGAAAACGGTTATTGTTATAATGTTATAATTTATAAAAGAGAAGCCATGTGCCCAAAAGGAGCAAAAGCTACTTCTCGAATTGTGATTTGTACGTTTGCTTATGGAGGAATAACTAGTCGAAAAAGCCGAACCTTTGAATTAATTGAATTTCGGTTATCGGATTTTTTTTATGCAGTAAACTCAATGACTGAAATTAACCGAATTCAATCATTTTTTTAATATATATTTGTTTTTATTAATTTCAGCTATCGTCGTTTGGTCACTGTCGGTCTCAGCTAACGAATTGGCTGCTGGCGGTCTCAACTTTTAAAGTATGTTCCCAACGGCCTGCGACTAACGGAATACTAACATCGTTAGTTGCAGGTCGCCGGTAAAACTTGTTTGGCCGGAAAACTTACATTTTCTTCGGGAAAACTCAACGTTATGTAAGGCCCCGTCATCGGTGGCCCTACTTTAGCGTTGGATTTACTCATAAACGCAGTTCTAAATATCAGAGTTAATTAAAACATTCGCGGAATTTAAAAACTTTCATAAAACATTTCATAACAAAACACGTCTTGTCTTAAAACATCATTTTGTCTTTCAAAATAAACGAAACATTAAACTTAAACGTCTTGAGTCTTTCGATGCCAGCCTCTTATTCAGTGCCACGTGTCTCCTCAAGCGAGCTGCCTCATCCTACTCACCTGCGTGCATACTAAAAGTCAGCTACGCTGAGTGAGTTCTAGTTAATCGAGCAACTTATCATACAACCACTTCATACAATATATACGTATCCGAAGACACATAGTCCACTGTCTAACATGCCACTGTTTAACCACTTAATTACCCCTATAGCTTAGCCTCTTAATTACCCCTACAGCTTAGCCACTTATGCCACTTTATGCCACCTTAATAACGAAGTCACGTATAGGCTTACCCTACCACGTACTATCGTCATGCCACTAACACTCTTACTAGACTCTGCCACTTCTATCACACTCTACCTCTACTTGTCTACAACACTCTTTATACCAATACAATATTTACATAATAAGCAAGTCGCATCATAGAATACATACACACTAACAACCACTTGACAATCACTCTCCTTGACGATACGTGCAATATCCGAAGATCGTTCACGTACCGACAAGCATTACATAATAGCTACTTGTATAACATCTATACACTTACCACTTAAGGTAAGTGTATTCACACTTTCGCATCTAACCTGCTTAACTTACCACTTAGCCTCTTATTTACACCTACCACCTTGCCACTTTGCCACTTTAATAACGTATAACGTTATGCCACTTTGCCACTTAATAACGTATTACGTTATGCCACTTTTCCACTTTAATAACGTAAAACGTTATGCCACTTTGCCACTTTAATAACGTATAACGTTATGCCACTTTGCCACTTTAATAACGTAAAACGTTATGCCACTTTGCCACTTTAATAACGAAGGCACGTATAGGCTTACCCTACCACGTACTATTGTTATGCCACTAACACTCTTACTCGACTCTTGCCACTTCTAACACGTTCTACCTCTACTTGTCTACAACACGCTTCATATCATTTACATAATAAGCATGTCACGTCAACAATCATACACACATAATAACGATGGCACGTACAGGCTTTCCCTATCACGCGCTCACGTTATGCCACTAACACCCTTGCTAGACTCTTGCCACTTTTAACACACTCTACCTCTACCTGCCTATATCACACTTCATATCAGTTCGGTATTTACGTAATAAACCAGTCACATCATAACATTCGTACACACTATCAACCACTTGGAATTTACTATCCTTGGCGATACGTGCAATATCCGAAGATCGTTCACGTACCGCCAAGCATTATAAAATATATACCTCGTATAACATCTATAGCATACACTTACCACTTAAGGTAAGTGTATTCACACTTCACACCGAGTATGCACACAGCCCCGAAAACATAACAAGGAATGGGGCTAGAAACTCACCTGAACTCTGCTTCTTCCTCTGATAGTTGTAAATACTTTCTTTAACTGAGCTCGGCTGACTGTATAAGTTACACGTATCAATACTCGCCTGATCTAATCTGGTGGCCTAGTATTAGCTTACTTTTACTTATTGTTTTAATCTATTCTCTAATCGAACTTGACTTTAGGCGAAGTTAAACTTTATGCGAACTTAGCTTTAGGCGAAGTTAAACCTTAGGCGAACTTAGCTTTAGGCGAAGTTGTCATCAGGCGAACTTGGCTTTAGGCGAAGTTGTCATCAGGCGAACTTGGCTTTAGGCGAAGTTGTCATCAGGCGAACTTAGCTTGCAGGCGAAGTTCATCAGGCGAACTTAGCTTGCAGGCGAAGTTGTCGTCTGCAGCTACTGTTCGTTCTTAAATCCCTTAATCACCTTCGTTTCTTAACCAAATAACTCGATGTAGGTACCCACGGGATCGTCTGACCAGCGCCTACAAACCCCAACCATCAAATCGACCTAACATCGATGTTTAAAGGGTGCGATTTAGGCATATAGGTTACGGGTTCTTTTTATCAATCGATTAACCCATCAAATCATAACCATTTTCAGTAAGATTAGCTTTGTTGGATTCGTTTTTACCATACAAACTAAGATCTATCATTTCTCAAATCAAACCGAACCTATACGAACGATTTCTAACTATAAACGTACCTTGAACGAGTCGAACTACGAACACGGTTAAGCCTTGATGTTGTTTTGGTCCGTCACGACGTTCCAGCACCAACAAGCTCGGGTTTTCGCCTTCGGATCTTGGTTCGGGTCGTGTGTGTTTTGGGTGTGTGTGTATGGAATAGGTGAGAATGAGGATTAAATGGTGGTTAATGGTATTTATATTTAGGGATCATGGGCTTAAGCCCATGGACTCTCCTTCCTTCTTTCATAACCCAAGTCCATAACCCATATCCATTACCCAACACTAGCCCGACCCATACTAACTCCTACTCTATTTATTTATTTCCCGATAATCCGAGTAAACTTTCCCTCTATTATTAAGTAATATAAATAATATCATTTTGGAAATTTCGGGATGTTACACGTTATTGTCTCAAACAGCTTTGTAGCTTTGTATCGGTCATTTAAGAACCTTTTTATATTAAAGCCCCAATTATTGAGGTCGCCAGAACCCTATAACCATCATCGAAAACGGTTGGTGGCGAGTCAATTGGTGGTGGTGCCGGTGTTCGAGTGGTGTTTTCTGGAAAAAAATGTGAGTTTTCCAGTCAAAAACAAATTTCCGACGACCTACAACTAACGGCGTTAGGATTCTGTTAGTCGTGGACCGTTGGGAACAAATACGTTAAAAGTTGGGATCGTCAGCAACCAATTTGTTAGTTGGGACCGACAACGACTAAAAGGAGATAGTTGGGACTAATAAAAACCAATATACCTTTTTTTAATCATAACATGGATTTGAATCAACAATAGTCGTCCCGAGTAAAATTCCATCAATAGCACATCTAGTTAGTTGTTATTAGAAGTCTGGAATAATGGGTGTAGGTAAACCATGCTTTGTCCCAAAAAACAGAGAAGTTGCTTCCTGAGATGCATCGGCTCCAAAATCATAGGTATGAAATCGTAAATGAAACACCAACAACAACACAAGTAGGTAATAATAATAATAATAATGATAACACTAGGTTATAAACCCGTGTATTACATGGGGTTGAATATAGAAAACTGAACTTAATATCATTAGTTATGTTTAACATACATACACAAAAGTACATTATCAAATAAGAGGATTACATAATACGTAATTAAAATTAAAATTAAGAATATATAAATAAAAACCATTTCATAACGTGAAGCAAAAAAATATATTGGTTCAATTCACCCATGTTGTTAATTCCATCTAAAACATCCCAAAACAATTTTCAAGTATTAATTTGGGCAGATCACATACTTAATCCAATATATCTCATTCAATTAGTTTTGAAAAATTGAATTTGATAAGTCCAAATATAAGTAATTCTTTTTCTAAACTGAAAAACCGAATTTATGTTAAGTCCAAATATAAGTAATTCTTTTTCTTTAGAAGTACAAATACATCCAAATCTCTACTACCAATGTTTTTGGTCCAAAGTAACATGCATTTCTTATTGACTTATGAAAAAAAATTTACATTGGATGTTCTTTTAGTAAAATTTGATATTCTTTGCCAACAATTATAAGTTTTAAGTCCAACTCAACCAAAACATTAACCCTAAAAAAGTTACCAATGACCGGAAATTAGCAAACACGTCATGATAGTTTATTTCAAATTAATATACGTGACCTTTGCACTTATCCATGTTGGGACCTAGATCCTTCTATTTTTTTTAATGGGATTATAAATTGATAATAGGAAACTCAGAAAAGATAAAGGATAATGAACCTCTCGGGACATGTCCACAAACAAGTAGGTTCAAGAGACCCGCCAACAACTATCTGCAATGCATCTAGATAAATCAGTATGTTAATATCCCAATAGCTCATACACTCCGATCATTATTACACTTCTAATTCGAAAAAAAAAATGATGTGCCAAGCATAATAATGGCTCCATGTAATCCAAAAGTTGGAGCACCACACCGATACTCTAGTTGTATTATCGGTCCATCTCATCTTTGGCTTTAGTTTATAATATTCCTTACGTGCCAAATCCATTCCATTCCATATCTGTTTCTTCTTACGAGCCAAAGCATAATAAAGCTTTCCCTCTGATGTTAATGCCATTGTGTGCCTCCAGCCACCCAAGATCTGGGATATCAAAACACATTCGAAAACATTGCAATAATTGTAACATCCACACACAATTATTAAATGTAGCTATATAGTGTTAATGGCATAATATGACACACACATTCAAGAAAGCAAATACCTGTGATATAAATTGGCCTTGCAATGATTGGAGTTTGTGAGGGGCAAGATGGTCCTTAAAATATCCATGGCCTAGTTGACCATATTTGCTCCAACCGAAAGTATAGAAGATATCACCAGAAGATGACACAGAGATCGTATGCCTCCAACCGCATGCAACAAGCACCATCTACTCCGCCTGTTACAATTTCAGCCCGTTTACTTAAAAGGTAGTATCCTGTGATCCAGTAGATAGCAACATGTTTGATACTTATTTAACGACTGACAACATATCAAATGGCTACATACACTGATAACTGAAGCTTTCTAGGGAATCATGCGATCTTTTCTGTCACCAAACCCCAAATTACCATATCGTCCCCAACCCCAACCATAAAGCTCACCATCTTCAGTTATAGCCACTGTATGCTCCACACCAGCAGCCACCATTTTCACATTTACACCCTAGTTAAAATACATAAAATATCACGGGTCATTTAATTTTACATGACCATAAACAGAATTTAGCATAAATATGTAGCTTTTACCTAAAAAGCTTCAATCTTTTGTGGGACAAGAGTGTCCTCGTTGTACCTAAACCAACTTGACCATTTTCTTCTTAGTGATATTTTCGAAGCCCAATTTTGCCAAGAAAGCAAATTGTGGTAGGTTGACATAATCAAGACAGCCCCTACCTGCTAGTCTGCTACACAATCTCAAAACTGCAAGAATGTTAATTTGCAAAATAGTTCAAAAAAACTTATAAAAAATAACTATAGACCTAGATTAAGCACCATTTAACAAACTTTGTAACTATGATAAAAGAGTGAGTTTTATAAATTATATGATATGGCTATGAGTGGTTATGAGTAGAGGAGAGAAAAAAGTTATATGGGAAAGTTAAAATATGAGGTTACACCGTTCATACCGCATAATTTTTTAATATTTTCTAAAAGTGGTTGTGAGTGGAGGAGAGAGAGAGAGAAGATAATGATAAAGGTATAAAAAAATATTATTTAATTGAACGGGAAAGGAAAAAAAAACAGTAATTTTTCGTGTAATTATATGGATATGGATAGAAAATGGGCTGGGAATGCTCTTAGTCTATAGAATTAGGAGTTTAGTATATATATATTCATCATTAAAAAATAGTGGCAGACCAATCGGACTTATTCCACAACATCTTTTAAGTAGACCAATTGAGTTATTGAGGGGCTGTATGAAAAGAGATTTCGGTTGTGAAAATAATGCCATATGATAGGTATCCATAATTTGAAGATACATATCCTAGCTTCAAAAAGAACTTCGCGAATATATATGAAATATTAAGTTTATTATAAATGGTAACAAAATAATCATTATCTGATAATATGTAAAAAGATATGAGGAGGTTTATTACAAATAAATGTCATTGATGGGCTCATTTTATTATTTTTCTATTATATGAATATCTAGCTTACTGCACCTAAAAATTGGCTAGACACAATAAGAACCAAAACAAAAATCACCTGAAGATCCCCTTGCACTTTGCAGAACTTCAAAGAGTTACTTTCATCCTTCTCTAACGTAGGCAGCTTTATTTCTTGCATTGTTACTACATGCCATATTCTGTTAGAAAAAACAACCAATTGCTTCATAACATATAACCTAACAAAATTCCAAATAGTCAAACTTTATTCCACATAAAATGTTTAGACCAATAAACTTAAATCAATTACTTATCGTACACCTTAACATGTGGATACACAAGCACTATAATTCCTTCTGCTGAGTTTCGAATCTGGTGAAATTTTTGCATTACAACACGATTTTATAAACATATTATATTAAATTAAGATTCACAAGATTTTTAGCATTGGACTTTTTTTAATTATACTCGATTGCAAACCTGAATTAATGATTAACCCGAACCAATAAAACAATAGCACGAACAACCTGAACACGATGTACTGAATAAACATTCAGGTCGGTTAATAACTATGGTTCCAAACTTCTGAAACCCAATTAACTTATACTAAAAAGCTTAAACTTGTTAAAATTTTGCATCAACATAATTCCTAATCGCCCCTCAAAATTAATCGATACAATGCAAAACCCTAGATCTATGTATATTCGTCTACTAAAAATTTATTATTAATACGCAAAATTAAATAAAAAACGAAGTCAAATCACTCCTTGAACACCGTGAATAATCAATAAATAGCAAAATTGATAACTTGAACCTGATGAGCGAGAATCAGATTAGATAAATCGTCCAGAAAATGAAGCAGATTTTTGTTTGTGTGCGTAAGATCTGAGATGAAAAATGAAAATTTAAGTGCGGTGATGAGATGAAATGATAATTTTGGATTTGTGGTGGACGATTAGAGATTGAACTTTGAAGGTAAAAGATTAGTTTTAGGGTTATTGAGGAGAAGAAGAAGAAGAAGAACAACAACAACAAACGTGGGTTGATATTCCAAATCAAACTAAACAAAAACCGTCCTACATTTACGTTGTGCTCTCGTAAAGCCAATAATATTAAGTTTGAATAAAAGGGAGGGCTTTTGTGGAGATGACACCTTGCTTGCTTTGTTATAACAGTAGAAGTAGATTAGTCATGGTCGTAGTGTTAAACATGTAGAGATTCATAAAAACATATACGATTAGCCTGATGGTTAGTGATTACCTTTGTATAATCCCATGTAAACTTTGTTTAAATGACTCGTTTAAATACTGAAAAAGAGTTAGGCGTATTCACATTTCTGTTTGTGATCAGTTTTCAATATTGATTTCTGTTTGCACGTTACCTCAAACCTTTAGTACGAGTATAAATTTTGTAAAAATCTAGTCTTGTTTGTGAGTCTAGTTGTCATCTCGTTTTGTCGTAATTTCAAACCTCGTTAAAACATTTAAGTTTGATTAATAGGTTCAAAACATTGTTCTATTTAACATACTGAAAACTGGTTTGATACAAACTGTCACAAATTGAGAAGGTCCGTCTCAATTAGGGTTTTCACTTCTATTTAACCTTGTATAAAACATGTAATGGGGTGTCACGTCTAGTTTGTGACGGACCGTCACACTGGCTGATCAGGCCCGTTTGTTTAAAATTCCTTTTATACAACTTTCCAACATTCGTTTATGCATTTCCTTATGACTTATAAAATATGTTAACATCATGCCAACATGATTTTGACCCTCGTTTATGGCTTTAACAAGTGAAAACGTACTATAACGAGAATGGTAACACATTTACCTTGTTTCTAAGGAACTTATGGAGCCTAGTAATGACTTGGGTTAGCTTGTAATACTTCTGGAACAACTTGGCAGAACCGCAGTCTTCTTGGCATACCTTCTTACTTACTAAACTTGCTTAAACACTAAGAACCACAAGAGGAAGCTTTGGAACTATGATCTTGATCTATGAGTGTTGGCAGATGTTGGGATGGATTATGGACGAGTTCATGCATACATATTTATAGCAGAAAGCATGCACAATGCGCGTTTGACACATTGTGGCTTAAGTTGTTAATTTGTTTGCCGGCTGAGCATCGAGATAGACCGTCTAATGATGAGACGGTTCATCTCATCCTTTCTTCGCGGATAAGACATACTTGAGACGGGGTGGTCTCAAAATTGTAGGCGGGTTTGATGGCCTGTCTTAATAAATATCTTAAACGAATAATCCTTGCTTGTGACGGACCATCACAGGAATGAGACGGTCCATCTCATGCTAAGTTTTGGTTAAAATACAGTTTAGTTTAACTTTGTCAAAATGATCAAGTGACCCCTCAACTTCTAAAGTTGACCAAAAATGTCCGAAAATATTAGGATGTTACATATAAGACAAATAATTTATATACATACTATGTCGTTACATATTGAATAGAATAATCAAATTTGGTGCACATAATGATATTGTTAACATCATAGTATTCATCATGTCTACTGATTGCACATTGTTCTGTTGTCCATTTTACATAAACAAGTTTATACTTCTCTATGTTTTTAAAAAAAATCAACATCAAAAAATTCAAAATCATGATCCACAAATATCAGTAAAGAATACAACCACCCTAGAGAAACGACATTTGTTCATTTAACTGAGTCATAATAGCCTTAAACTAAACTTATTATAATCTATCTACAAACTGTACGGTAAACGATTAAAAAAAACAATAATTTGTGAAACATACCTTAATCAAAGTAAAAAGAATGAAGAGACGCAAACCATTTTTTCTATCAACGTATATATCTAACTTCAACATTGTCTCCAATTTTTCGCTCTGGATCAATCTTACTAAAAACTCGAGAATCTAGTTTGCTTGCTGGTCCCACACTCCCGCACGAACCACGCTTAGACCATGCGAAATGAATGATTGACATGATGTAACCGACTAATGAGATTAATTACTTTATTTACATGTTTACCTCAAAGCATCATATCAAATCATATCATATTATACACCATATATAACATATATCTTTTCATATCATATCAAGGTATTCATACTAGTATATTCACATAATAATATTACATCCAACCTCTTATACAGTTATTATACACTCACACCAAACAACTCTTAAAGGACTCAATACACAGCCAAACAAACAATCGTCTGAACCATCAAAACGCTGTCGTCTGGAGTCCATTTTACATAAACAAGTTCATACTTCTCTATGTTTTTCAAAAAAATCAATAACATCAAAAAATTGAAAATCATGATCCACAAATACCAGTAAAGAATACAAACACCTTGAACAAAATGACATTTGTTCATTTAATTGAGTCATAATAGCCTTAAACTAAGCTTATAATAACCCACAACTGCTACAGTAAATTATAAAAAAAACAATAATAATTTATGAAACATACTTTAATCAAAGTAAAAAGAAAGAAGAGACGCAAATCATTTTTTCTATCGGCATATAATATCTAACTCCTACATTGTTTTCAAATTTTCTCTCTACCAAAAACTAGAGAATCTAGTTTGCTTGCTGGTCCCACACTCCCGCACAAACCACGCTATGACCATACATAATGGATGATTAATAGGATATAACCGACTAATGAAATTAATTATTTTATTTACATGTTTACCTCACAACATCATATCGTATCATATTACATATATGATAACATATATCTTTTCATATCATATCAAAGTATTCATACTAGTATATAGACTATATTGACATAATGATATTATATATCCAACCTCTTATATACACACCAAACAAGACTCGATACACACCCAAACAAACAACCGTCTGAAACCACCAAAACGATGTCGTCTGGAGTCCACCACCGCGGCGGCGACGGCGGCGCCGCCGGCAACCTCTACTTCTGCTACCAGTGCAAGCGTACGGTCCCCATCCCACCGTCCGCTTCTTCTGAACTCGTTTGCCCTAATTGCAACGGCGGATTCCTCGAAGAATACGAAAACCCTAACCCTAGCCTGTTCCCGCCAAATTCGTTTCTCGCGTTCGATGACTCGTCGCCGTTCATGTTCTCCGGCGGCGGTTCCGGCGGCGGCGTTAGGGTTTCGGATTTTGATAGTCCGATTGATCTATCGGCGTTGTTTGGCGGCCCGGTGACCCGACCCGGTGAAAATTCACCGGGTCAAAACCCTAGGGAGTTTGATCTATCGGCGTTGTTTGGCGGCCCGATGACTCGACCCGGAACCCGACCCGGTGAAAATTCACCGGGTCAAAACCCTAGGGAGTTTGACCCGGTTACTTTCTTGCAGAATTACCTTGGGAGTTTACGTGCCGGTGGAGCGAGTGTTCAGTTCGTGTTCGAGAACGAAGGTGGAGCGGGTGAGGCGTCGTCGTTTCGGCTGTCGTCGAATCTTGGCGATTATTTTATCGGTCCGGGATTGGAGCAGTTGATCCAGCAGCTAGCGGAGAACGATCCGAACCGGTACGGGACACCGCCTGCGTCGAAAACGGTAGTGAAAAACCTTCCTGATGTTATAACTAATAAGCAGTTGATGGAGTCGGATTACTCGGATTGTGCGGTTTGTAAGGATAGTTTTGAACTTGATGAGAGTGTTAAGCAGTTGCCGTGTAAGCATATGTACCATCCGGATTGTATTCTTCCATGGTTGGAGTTGCATAATTCTTGCCCGGTTTGTCGGTTTGAGTTGCCGACTGATGATCTGGATTACGAGAATCGGTCTAGACAAACCGGTGGTGTTGGTTTGCAGGATAATAACAGCAGCAACAATAATAACAACAACAATAATGATAATAATAATGGTAATTCGATGACACCGAGGGGTGGTGAGAGGAGGTTTAGGATAAACCTCCCGTGGCCGTTTTCGGGATACGGTGCAGCGTCGGCTGAGGCGAGTAACAGTGGATCCGGGAATAATAATAATAGTAATGGAGGTGATGGTGGTAATCAGGGGAGTGGTGGTGGTCAGGCTAGACAAGAAGATCTCGACTAAAGGTTACAGATTAACGATTGAAGATTAAAGACAGGTCCGTGTGAATCTGATATTGTTTTGAATTAAATGCTGGTTTTTGTTTCGTCAGTTATATACTTTGATCTGAAATTATGTTTGTGTAAGAAAGAAATTTTGATTTGGATTCTCTTTTTTGTTATCTGGTTAGCAAATGAAATCTTCCTCTTAGGGCGTTCGATTCCGCGAAATGGCGGCCTGTTTTATTATCTAGTTTTTGAATAGAATTGAAAGAGATTTAGTGGTTATTTTTGTATTGAGAAGCCTCTTTGAATATCATGCTGTTAAAGGTGCTAACTTTCACTTATAATTTGGTTATTCACTAGACCGTATCTTCAAGCTTTAACCGACTGAGAATTGATCACAGAAATGAGATTTGTAATAAGTTATTGCGGTCTTAATGATATCGTATGCTGAACTATGATAATTGTGAGTGTTTATTCGCTGAATTTGAAACTTTGTGAACCTTGTTATCCTTGTTTTGACGAGATAATACAGCCGTTATGCACACGTGTGTATATGTAGATCATGTATATTGCATTTATAGTATATAGAAGTTCACATCCTGCAATATTAAAAAGGCCCGTATTATTAAACGATGGGAAGTTAACCATAGATATGAGATCAGTAATAAGTTAAGGCAGTGTTAATGATCCTATGCTAACGTATTGGATTTGGAAATTTTTGAATCTTGTTACTCTCGTTTCACATGATATCTACACCTGTGCGTGTGCACACATAGATTTTAGAGTTGTTGAATATCGGAGTACACTTTCTGCAATGCTTAAAGGGCCCATGTTATTTACCAACAGGGAATTAATCGTAGATATACGATTAGTAATAAGTTAGACCATTAGGGCAGTTTTAATGATCTTATGCTAAACCATGAGAAATGTGAATATTCACTTACTGAATTTGAAACTTTGTGAATCTTATTACCATAGTTGTCAGTAGCGAGTAGCTATCGATAGCGAGTAGCGGACGATAGCGACAACCTACCAATATGTTACATAACGATAGCGATGAAATAGCGAGCAGTATTTTGAGTTTAGCGATACACTAGAAGAAAGTTTTAGAAATATTTTACATGTATATTTAATAAAAAATCCAGTGAATATGGAAGAAAATAAGTTCTTTTTCCAATCCTGAAACAAAAACCTTTAAAGAAGCTTCCCTTTTAATCCGAATACGTTTTTTTCAATCCCGAAATAAAAAACCCTAAAAAAAAGGTACCGCTATTTCTTGCACTATTAGGTCAATTTCTTGCGCTGTTAGGTTGCTACTCGCTACATCAATTTAGCGCGAAGATGAGCTACGCTAAATGCTCTATCGAGCGCTATGAACGCTATTGACAACTATGCTTATTGCCGACGGCTATACATGCAGAACATCCTTAGAATTGGCCATTGGCTTTCCATTCTTTACTCTGCACTAAAAAAACTCAATTATCATCATCATCATCATCATCATCATCATCATCGTACTCAGTATATCCCACCAATAGCAATGCTATGGTAGAGTCTGAGGAGGGTAAGATGTAGACAACCTATGGTAAAAAAACTCAATTATGAGTAAAAAAAAACTCAATTATGAGTTGTGTATATTCTTAGGCTTACCATACAACTTCTGGTTTCAAAGGTTGATAATGTGTCTGCTTACTGACATGACATCTGCAAGCTCATTGTTCTCGTGTATCTGTTTCTATGTTTAATACTCGGTTTTAATTTAGGAAATAATGTTTGATTTGAAAAACTGTCTTTCTAGCTAGTCGCCCATGTATTTTGATGATACTTTATCATCGATCTTCGGGTAAGTAGGATATCTTTAGATATTTGTATACATTGAGCAAAATTCGACTGGATTTCTTCGGTTTCTTTTGATGACCTTAGGAACCCGTTACCAAAAAACCAACTTACAACCCTATCAATACCCTCCTAACCAACAGGGCTAGAAACTAGGGGTGCAAACGAGTCGACTCAAGCCCGAGCTCGATTAGGCTTGAGCTCGGCTCGTTTAACTTACATGGAGCTCAACTCGAGCTCGGCTTGTTTCGAGCTCTATTTTCAAAGCTTGGCTCGTGAGTAGATTCTTAAGCTCGAGCTTGGCTCGTTTACTATTTATTAATTAATTTTTATATATTTATAAATAATTTCGTATATTTTTTTTCAATTATAGTTTATATATAAAACAATATATATTATTTAGTTATTTTTTCAAAACTATATATATATATATATATTAATTATTAATTAATAATTGTTAAACATATTAAAAAATTATATAAATGGCAGACATGTTTAAGTTCGCGAGCCGGCTTAAGCTCGATAAGTGAAGCTTGGGCTTGCATATTAAATGAGCTTACTTTTAGGCTCGGGCTCGATTAAGCTCGGCTCGATCAAGCTTTTTCACGAGCCGATCTCGAGTAGCTCACGAGCAGCTCGGCTTGTTTGCACCCATACTAGAAACCATGCAAGTTGGATTCAAATTTGAGGGGCCCCACCAACAACCTTTTAACTAGCTGAACCAGAAACCAATGGAAGTTGGATTAGAATACGAGACTTTGCCAGATGAAATCATAACTTACTATTGCTTCACTCTGTTAAGGTTAATTTCATCAATTATTTAGTCCTAAACCACCCTTAACCAACAGGACTAGAAACCGTGTTCAGCGCTATATTTTAGCCATTGGATTTAGATTTCTTGTTCACCAATGAGTGCTTCGCCATACGCCTACACATTAGCACTCTTGTGAAGGAGAGCGCGGTCCATTTTTTGAAGAAGGTATTAGTAGCTAAATAGTATGTGCCAAACTAGAAAGGAGAATGGATACCGATAAATAATACAAATGGCGTAGACGTGACAATCTTAACTTGTTACATTAGAGTGGGTCGATTTCCAAATCTTGACTTATTCCATACGAGTGGGTCGATTTCCAAATCTTGACTTATACATACGAGTGGGTCGATTTCCATATCTTGACTTATGACATATGAGTGGGTTGATTTCAAAGGATTTAAGCATTTATATGCAAATGGGTCTATTTTGAATGGCTTCAAGTCGATTCAAAACTTGTACCTTGTTTGAGAATAATAACTTTTTTGATATATTTGTACGTTTTACTTCTTTGGTAATAAAACATATGAAATTATTGTGCGATTATAAACTTCTATTAGAATTGTTTTGGAAACCATAAATCATTACTCATTTAATTTATGAGCGAGACTCTTGTCGTACGTATATTAATTTTTAAAGAGATGTACATGGTTTTGTTCAGACATTACGAGTCGCATAACGTGCTTGTCGACTTGATGTGTAACACCTTTGATCACATTCTGGTATTGTTCGTTTTGTCCCTTTTGGCTTATGGTTTTGGTCTTTGTGATCGGATAACTGATACTACTCGCACTTAAACACACTTCACAAATAAGACCATCGTGTTTTTAGTACTAAACAGCCTCTCATTCTTGATAAGAGATCTCTAGTGGCCTAGGATTCTCTACATTATTGGTTTTAATACCCATTTTTTTTCTATATTGATATATATATGTGTGTTTAGCAACCAAATATATAAAAACTTGATTTCCTATAATAAAATAATTAAAATAATCGTCTGCAAATAATTATAAAATATTCTATTAGTTGTGTAATGATCTGTTATCCACGTTAACATAGAAATCATGTTGATGCTAATTATGTACAATAATTCAACTCAAAAGATACTATATTCAGTATATCCTCAATTCGCTAATGTTATTTATTAGACTGGTGTGATGTGGAATAACTAGCAAGAGTTATTTGTCGTGTCGTTCATCGTCACTGTCACATAGGTAACTAGCCATCTCATTAATTTAAGTGTTACGGGTTAACTAGCCACTAACCAATTAAAATAATAATTAAACTATTTAAAAGAAAACAAAACAAAAAAAAAAGTTTGTGATTGGCTGTGTGATTTCCGGAAAAAAAAAAGAAAGGATAATGATGTTGGCCAATACTTCACCCAGGGCGGTGTGAGGGCGTCTTCAGCTTACATAGTATGGATGACGCATCCGCAACACACAACTTTACGATTAAAGTTTCTATATAAATAGTTAGCATTATAGTAATTCTACATGTGTTTTGTATCATTTATGATACTTGACTTGGAGGACGAAAAATAATATGTTTTGAAAGAAAAACTTTTTAAATGTGTAAAACCACATTTTATGAAGGGTAAACTGCGGTTTTCGTTTATGTGGTTTGCCCAAATATGCTGTTTTGATATAATAGTTTCAAATTTGTGATTTTTGTACCTGTGGTTTCATTTTACTAGCAATTAAACCCGACTCAACTAATATCGTTAGGTCTGATCGTTAAATCCATCAACGTGCCATTCATGTGAGAGACAGTTTTGTTCTTTTTTTTCTCAAATACATCCCAGCCCTCACGTGAGGGGGCTTGCGAATTAGAACTGAGGTTTATTTGAGAAGAAAAAAGATAAAACTGCCACTCACGTGAATGGTACGCTGATGGATTTAACAACCAAACTTAACGGGGTTAGTGAGGTCGGGTTTAAATGCAAGTGAAATGAAACCAAAAGAACGAAAATCGCAAATTTAAAACCATTGGACTAAAACCGCATATTTGGACAAACAACAGAGACGAAAACTACAATTTACTCTTTTATGAAACATTTTTTTCATTGTTATTAACGTAATTTAATAGTTACCTTCAAGTGATGTTTGTGTTTAACGAGCTAATAGACTAGACGGTTGTTAGTATAAAAGTCCTAATTTGCAACAAACTAATTACATAAAGTGATTTTCATGTTTAACGAGCTAATAGACAGTCATTAGTATAAAGGTCCTACTTTGCAACAACCAATTGCATAAAAGATGTCTAGTGTAGTTATAGTAGGTAGTCAATAAAGATTAAGGATTTGGGTAGATCCATATAAGACATATAAGACATAGAAATTGTCATTTATGTTTGCACCAAATTTCACTTTTTATCATTTATTTTTAAAATTGATTTGTTTTGTCCTTTATGTTACCAAATCCAACAGCATTTGTCATTTGGTCCTAATCCCGTTAAGTTGGATAATGTGTTTTGCATATAAGGGTAAATTTTACCTATTTATTAAAAAAAATATTTATTTCACAAAAAAAATTAATAAACATATTTAGAAATATATATATTAAACACATTATCTCTCTCTCTCTCTCTCTCTCTCTCTCAAGTCTCTTTCATCCAACACCCACCATCATATAACCTCCGGCAACCCATCGTGTGACCACCACCATCACAGGCCATCACCAGTGCCACATCTATCACCACCAAAACTGGCAACTAAAAAAGTTCCATTCCGGTAAAACACAACTACAATAAATCCGGCCCTAATCAGTATCATCGTTAAGTCCACCAACCACAACCACCACCATAGATTACGACCTAGATCTAGCCAACGGCAGTGTGTGGTTCGGGCCGGCTCTAGGGTGGGACTGGGTAGTCGAAGGCCCCCGGCCCGACATTCCGCTAGGCCCAATTTTTTTAAATTATATGTATTTTATGGAAAACGATACGTATATTTAATTTATAAAATCAATTAATAACAAATAGCTTTGTCTAATGGCAAATAGGTATGACTTCCAACTAAAAGGTTGGTTGTGAGTTCTAGTCTCATTTGAGACATGCTTAAGCTTATTTTTATTTATGTATTTTATGGAAAACGATATGTATATTTAATTTATAAAATCAATTAAATAACAAATAGCTTTGTCTAATGGCAAATAGGTATGACTTCCAACTAAAAGGTTGGTTGTGAGTTCTACTCTCATTTGAGACATGCTTAAACTTATTTTTATACAAAAGTTTTTACACAATCCAAATTATAACCAAGTAAGCAAATTTAAAAATTAAATTGGTTAAACCCAACAAAATACTCATTTTACTTAACACCCAAAATATTTTTCGACTTCGGCCCAAATTTTCTTTTTCAATTCTCGGAGCCGAACCTGTGTGTGGTAATCATTGTCGGCCAGCCGGCAGTGGGAAAAGACAGATTGATTACGACCAGAACATCTCTAATCAACTGATTCCACACCGAAACCGAAATTGGAATCATAACCGATTGCTAGTGGGGTGTTTGATAAAATTACCAATTTACCCTCATATGTAAGGCACATGACCTAACTTAAAGATTAAATTTAACTGGGTTATGGTCAAAGAACAAACGCTATTAGATTTAATTTTTCTAAAAAAAATAATGGTTTCTTATAAAAATCCTCAACTTGAACTTTTCTGCATTTTTTTTGGTCATTTTTCGCAATTCAAAAATTATTTTTCTCAAATTTACTAATTTTTTCTTTTTTTAAAAATATTTTGCCATACCAAATTATTTAAAAATTATAAAAAAAAACTTTAATAATCTGATCTGAAAAAAAACAACTATATTTCTATCCATAATCCATATATATATCAAACGCCCACAGTCACTCACAGAGTCACAGGACACGGTCTACACACACTCGCAAAGGCATCGATTCGTCATACCGTGTTTTCCTTCCGATCTCAATTTGTGAATCTATCCTATCCTCTTATTATTCATTCCAATTCATCATTATTATTATTATTATTATTATTATTATTATTATTATTATACTTTACTACTTTATTATTATTCCCTTCCTATAGTTGTTATTGTGGTTGATTGAATTATCGAATCCGAACGTTGCTTTTCGATCAGCTGTACCTGAATAATAACCTAATTAGTGAGAGAATTAAGGAGGTATTATTGTTTTTTATTAATATTAAGCTTGGATATTCAAAATCTGGTGAGAAATTGGGGATTTAGGGTTTCACAAACATGAAGGTTAGTTCTCGTGGTTGATTTAAGTTATTCGAATCGAATTGATGCGTTTTATGTACACCTAGGTGACCTAATTAGCTTTGTGTTTATCAAATTGTGAGAGAAATAAGGAGTTAGTATTGCACGAATCTTCAAAATCTAGTGAGAAATTGTGGTTTTTGTAGCAGATTGGGGATCTAGGGTTTCACAAACACGAAGGTAAATTGATTTGCTAGCATTTTGGATCTGTCGTACCTAAATCACCTATTTAGCTTTGTGTTTATTTATTAGTGAGAGAAACAAGGAGTTACTATTGTTTACGAGTTATATTAAGCTTGAAGAATCTTCAAAATCTGGTGAGAAATTTGAAGGTGAATTAGGGAGTTAGGGTTCCACAAACACGAATATTTCGTGTTTGTGAAAGCGTTTGTGACGGATCCATTAACAGAAAATAGGGGGCTTGGTTTTGCTGCGGGTCTGGAGTGCTTGTTGAATATAGTCAGGGCCCTACGGATGGGGTCCTGCTTATCGGGAGAGAGCAGGAGTCCGCACCCAAGCTCCCCAACGACGCCAAGTTTTGGGGTTAAGAGAAGAAGAAATAAGAAGAAAACGTCAAGGAGTTCTTTTTTTAATATGCATAGGGAAGAACATCTTCACAGGGTTCCAGGAAGAATGTTCTTGAATGGATCTAGTGAAGTTGCTTCACTGTTTACTCAACAAGGCAAAAAGGGGACCAATCAAGATGCCATGATTGTTTGGGAGGTTTGATCTTTGACTTTCTTTTGTTTACTTTTACTATATTTAGATGTTATTAGTTTCTTTGAGCTATATGATCTAATGCTTTGATTCATGATAATAATGTTCATCTATTTGAAATTGTAGTTGAGTTGTTAGAATGTTAAGTTTTCACAGTTTTAGAGTCGAAAGGGGTGTTTGGATGTGCGTTATGAAATTGATTATTTAATTTGAGTAACTAGGATAAACAGTATAACGGAAACGATTAAAGGTAGTGTTTGGATGTGCTTTGTTGCTTAAAGGTGCAATATTTAGATAATTGTTTGTTCCTTTGAATGCTTTGACTGATTTCAAGTGTAGAATTATCATATAAAAAGACAAAAAAGGACATTTTTTGGGAAAAAAAACTAGATTCATCTTGTGAGAAGAGTAAAAGTATCAAACTAAGTTATTGATTATTATGTAGTTCGATTTTAACTCTTGATTAATAGATAGACTGATTATCCATACAAATTTTTTTGATTCAAGTCACAATGATAAGTCATAAGATATTCAATTTCAAAACACAATCCAAATACCCTCACATAGTTATTGCAGTTTATGGTTATTGTATTGGTCTTGTAGAAGTTAAGAAGCTAGCTAATTACTATTAGATCAATTCATGTCATCTTTCTCTAGAAAAAAGTGAGAGCTTGATGTTAATCAGTTACTCATAAGAATATAACTACTTAATTTAAATGTTGTTTCATTTTAAATTTTCATTCATTGTACAATATGGTCCGTTTTAGTCATTGACGTTTTAAAAAACCCCTTGTTAAAATGACCATAATACCTCTAACCTTATGATACTTATGGCGACCTAGGTGGAACATTTTAAGGATACTATGGATGTTATTTTAAAAGATGACCAATATGAAACAGTTTTTTTTAATAACTTCCGTGACTAAAATAGCCAGATCAAGGTACACGATGTCAATTATATTTTCATTTTGCTTTTCAGAATTTTGGGTCGAGAACAGACACGGTCTTTTGTGGTGTGTTTGATGGTCACGGGCCGTTTGGTCACTTGGTTGCTAAGAGAGTTCGGGACTCACTCCCCTTGAAATTAACTGCAAATTGGGATGTCAATACAAAGGGCACTGATGATGTCCTTCGTGAGGTTACCCTTAATGAAGAACCGGGCTTTAATTCTGAGGATTCAAAGGCTCTTTCTGAACTTGAAACTAATAAAAACTCAGAGAAATTGCAAGCGCTAATAGATTCGTTTTTGAAGGCTTTTAAAGTCATGGATAGAGAATTAAAGATGTATGCTAATATTGACTGTTTTTGTAGCGGTACAACAGCTGTAACATTGATCAAACAGGTAAATTTGTAAAATGATTTTTATTTCTATTTTTATGTTTATAAAATTATGAACTTTTGAAAACTTATGTTTTTAATGGCTTTATATCATTGTTTGTTGCAGGGTCAGGATCTTATAATTGGAAATATTGGGGACTCGAGAGCTATATTGTGCACAAAGGATAAAAATAATATTCTTACTGCAGTTCAGTTGACTGTTGACCTGAAACCAAATCTTCCAGGTACCTCTTTTTTCCTTCTCTTTATTTCTATAAAATATTTTTTCTTTTCTTTATTTTTTGACTCTTTAAAAAATGCTTTCAGCTGAAGCAGAACGGATACGAAAATGCAGACGCGCTTCACGATGAACCAGATGTGACTCGAGTTTGGCTACCTAATAATGACTCACCGGGTCTAGCCATGGCTCGTGCTTTTGGGGACTTTTGCCTTAAAGATTTTGGTCTCATTTCTGTTCCTGATATCTTTCACCGACGTTTAACAGAAAACGACCAGTTTGTGGTTTTGGCAAGTGACGGGGTATGAATATTATTACCATTCCCTGCATTTTTTATGGCTATTATAGCAACACCTTTTTTTAATGGGTTGTGTTCGAGTTGTCTTGGGTAGGGTTGATGTCTTTCACACTGATAGATACATTGATTGTTTTTGGGTTCAAAGATTCAACCTATCAACCCGTTTGACTCGTTTAAACAAAATGGGTTTCAGGGTCATGCTCGCGTTGTATGTTAGTCTGTGCTGGTTAATGTTGATGTTTTTTCATGCTAATAAATATATTGGTCATTTTCAGTTCAAAGATTTAACATTTTTGTATTATTACGAATGATTGTCGTATTTAATTGTGATTGTTGACAGATTTGGGATGTGCTAACAAACAAAGAAGTTGTGGACATCGTGGCGTCTGCCGAGTCACGGTCCTGTGCGGCTCGAGCCGTAGTCGAGTCAGCGGTGCGTGCATGGAGGTACAAATACCCGACCTCCAAAGTTGACGACTGTGCAGTTGTGTGCCTTTTTCTTAACCCACACCAAAACAACATCTCAACCGCTTCCGCCACTGCATCCATTGACCCGGTTTTGAAATCAGGAGACGATGATGATGATTTGGCGGATGATGACGTGGACGACTCGGATCCTGGAACAGGGGAAGCTGGTGATGGAACAGACTGGTCCGCCCTTGAAGGCGTGTCTCGGGTCAACACATTATTGACTTTGCCTCGGTTTGCGCCGGAGGAGCTCGAGAAACAAACGTTGGAACAGAAGAAGACGAATTGAGGTCAGGTTTCGGTTGCAATTTTCGTGTTGTTTTACTTTTTAATTCAGTTTTATGTTTTTTTATTTGTTTGAAAGAAAAATGAAAGAAAAAGAAAGAAAACAAAGCCTCAACTATATTTGAGTGTTGGGGCAAAATTGTAATTTTGTGAAAGTCAACTCTTTTTTAAGTATATTTTGTCAAAGATTTTGTTATATGTTAAAAGGAATAATATGACAATATGATCTTTATTCATCTGATCTTCTGATTTATGTTGTAAGAATATTTTGAGGGTTTGATAAATGCATAGTTTGGTATTGCGCAGATGATCTGTTTGAGTTTATTTTATGAGTTGATGTTGATTTTTCGACTCGATTATGATTTTGAAACCCATATTGTCATATTGAGTAGCCAATATGACTTTGCTATGGGCGACCAATGGTTATCGAGTGGCACGCACTTGTGATTGTTGTTGAATGTTTGAAGACTAGGTTTTGGTTAGCTCATTTTTCGGCCCTTGATGTGCATACTGAATATGTGCATGCATGCGAAGTTGTGGACTTGTGTGTAGGATCATGCTAGATGCACACGACGCCCGCGCACACACACACTATTGACATGTCATAGTGAACCGTTTCAACATATCATACATACTGGGGGTCTCACCGGAAGCAGCCTTTCTATTTCTACGGGGTAGAGGTAAGGTTGTCTATATCTTATCCTTTTCAGACCCTACTATAACTTTGCTATTGGTGAGATTTACGAAGTAGGATGATAATGATGTTGAAAGTTATATGATAATTTGATTGATGTGAAGTAGGGTCCAGGGACAAGCAAATTCGGTACCGTACCGATCCGGTATCAAAGTTTTGAGTTTCGGTATTGATACTGTACCGGTATTTCCCGAATTTTACCTTAAATACCAGTACCGAACCGAAATTTCGGTACCGGTACCGGTATCAAGAATTTGCGATTTTGGGGATTGAGATTTTCATACCGGTACCGGTATGGTACCGATCTCATCTTTAATGTGAGGTGTATCGTGTTAAATGGTTATACATGGTTATACGACCTGTATATGGTAAGGTTATACCTGTATAACCATATACGAGCGTATGGCACATGGATACTAGTGTGTACAGATTTGAGTTGGTGTAGGATCGACTATTCTAAATATAAAAATTAACCATTCTAAACTTTAATAAAAGTTTTACATAGTAATTTTTTTTTATTTTTTTTGTAAATGTTACAATATTCTAAACTATAACACAACTTTAAGTTGTTATATAACATATCATAGTTTAAATTTATACAATGAGTAGGTACACCCTTATTAGTTATATTAAAATTTCATGACTCCAATTACATAAACCAAAATAAACACAACACTTACAAAACACAACAAAATACACACAATAACAACATTACAAAAACACCATTTGCCTAGTAATCTTCCGGCGCAAGCGGCTGGTGGTGCGTGTGAACCGTCACCTCGGGCTGTATTATCCCGAACTCATAGATCAAACCCGCAATCGCTGCCCCAATAAACGGTCCCAACCAGTACACCCAATGGTTGTTCCAACGCCACCCGACCAACGCAGGCCCAAACGCCCTTGCGGGGTTCATTGACGCCCCGTCAAACGGCCCACCAACTAGAATGTTAGCACCCAGTATAAAGGCTATTGCCAGTGGAGCTATTGTTCCTAGCGTCCCTCGTTTATGGTCGATGGCTGTTGCGAAAACGGTGTACACCAACCCGAATGTTAACACTATCTCCATCAATAATGCGTTTATGGTTCCAATTCCGGCTGCCACAGTAAACCCGACTGGTCTCTGCAATCAATTGAAAGACAACCCATGAAATACATTATATTTTCAGCTAACCCGTTTTGACCCGAACCAATTGACACTTTTTAAAACAACCCATTCTTGAGATCGAGCTCGACTTCAAGGCGTTTTTTCTCTGAAGAGCGAGCTCAGTTTGGCTCGTTAAATTTGTGAGAGCCTGAGCTCGACTTTAAAAAGGTCGAGCTCGACAAGTGAGTAGTTTTTTAAGCCAAGACTCGGCTAGGCTCAATTTGGTTATCACATTATTTTCACATATAAAACTTACTATTATAAAAATATATAATTTTATAAAAGTATATAAATCGAGCTCGTTTTTGCATCGTTGCAAAAAAAAACGCTTACTTCTAGGCTCTTTCGAGCCCAATTTGGCTCTTTAATTTGTGTGACTTCGAGCTCAACTTTTAAAAGAGCAGCCCGAGCTCGACAAATGAGTAGTTTTTTAAGCCAAGACTCTGCTAGGCTCAGCTTGTTTATTAAATTATTTTCACGTATAAAACTTACTATCATAAACATATATAATATTATAATTTTATAAAAATATATAATTAATATTGTAAACTTATAACTATATTCATAGTATGCTAATTTAGGCCTGGCTCGAGCTCGTTTAGCAAAAAAGCTTACTTCTAGGCTTGAGCTCTCTATAACCGCAATTTTTATAACCGCATTTTTTAACCAAATACCGTACCATACCAATATCAATACTACGGACTTACCATCAGAAAAATATATAATATTATAAAAATATATAATAAATATTTTAAAAATAATAACTATATTCATAGTAGGCTAGTTTAGGCCTGGCTCAAGCTCGTTTACTGAAAAAAGCTTACTTCTAGGCTTGAAGTCCTTAAAACCCTATTTTTTTTACCAAATACCGTACCATACCAATACGTACTAAACCGGTACTATTGTTCATTTTTTTCATATTTTCGTATCGATTCACCAATGTTTTGTTTAATTTATCACACTACCTTCTAATTTAATTTAAACTACTTAATTTAAAAACATAACTAAATCATAATTGTATACCATTCCATCAGTGGCTAGCCTTAGTAACAATGAAGCAACAACAGCACCAAGAAGTTGAGCCACCCAATAATACAAGGCTCGAACCAGGGACACTCGCCCGGCTACAAGAGTACCAAATGTGACCGCCGGGTTTATGTGCCCACCCGACACGTTAAAACTCGACGCCACTGCGGCAAACAACGCTAGCGCGTGAGCTAGTGACACCAACAACAACCCCGGTGCCGCCAGCCCGTGGTCGCCACCGTACATCTTATCTGCATGGTCAAGTTTCAACAAAACACATAAGAAATTTAAGTTTCTTGATAATAAGAAGATTAATATTATTGTCAAGTAACATTTATTTATTGGGTTGTACTATTGCTACAACACCCACATCTTATTTCAGATCGTTAAATGGCCGTCCACAAAACATTTTGAAATAAAAATAAAAAAGTCAAACTTTTGAAAAACCATTTTAGAAGAACATTTGGTTCAAAAAAAAGTTTCTCCATTTTAGAAGAACATTTGGTTAAAAAAAAAGTGAAACTTTGAAAACCACTTGTAACGAATATTTTGAAAAAAAAAAAAAAGCCAAACTTTAAAAACTATTGGTTAGAACGGTCGCTCTAATCATAAGGGTCAACTTTGGAAAATATTAAAAATATTGGTCAAAACAGCTGTCCAGCCAACATCCGGACGGCTGTTCTGACCATAGACTACGGCCAAAACTTTGAAAATTCTTTTGTCCAAACGGCCGTTTAATTTATATCCGGACGGCTATTTAAAATGTCATGGGATTACCAAAAATTTTGATAAAAAAAAAAAGAAAAAAATCAAACTTTGAAAACTATTGGTTAGAATGGCCGCTCTAAGATCTAATCATAAGGGTCAACTTTAAAAATTATTAAAAAAATATTGGTCAGAACAGCTGGACATCAGGGCGGCTGTTCTGACCACATACATAGAGTCAAAACTTTGAACAAACGGCCATTGAAAACATTGTGAGATTAGATGCCATACGTTTGAAATGGTCAACAAGTACGCCCTATCCTTTTCAAAAAATTAATTAGTAATTTTTTGGAAAGAAGACAAACGGGTAACAAACATTTATTTATTTTATCAACATTAAAATAAAACACGAACAGACAACCAGCTACGTTGCGTACTTAGCGCAAGGAGGGATCCTTCGGCAGCAAAGACAAACATGAAGGTGGAAAGAAACTCCGACAAGGTAGCACGCGCGGAATCCGGGTGCGTCGCCTCATCGGACCTCCCAATAGCGTATTGACGTGGCATACTTTCGGGTTTTGATGATTTGCAAACTTTAGTTATATAAGATCAATGACTACTACAAATGATATTGTGGTATGAAGTGAAATTGTATGAAGAAGATGATGAGTTATTGATGGGTTTTAAAATGCATGAAGGCAAAGAACATCTGAAGGACACTTGTGTAAAGAGTTGCATGAGAATTTGACACGTATGTGTGTGGTGTCATGAGGTGGTTCATGTTTGAGTTGCTTTGATAAACTTGGATTTGATGTCATCGGTCATGAGTTTTGGGTGTTTCTTGTTTTTATTGTTGGGTTATAATATGAGTTGGGTTTTGGTGTTGGAATGGTATTTTTTATGGAAAAAACTTTAATATATGTATATGTGATATCTTATTTCAGTTGGGGAGGAAAACAAAGTTTTTTTTTATAAGAAGGGGGATACTTTTATCATCATAACGTGTTTTAGGTGTTTAATGGTACTAGATGAGAGGAGAATTTTATAGTTAAGCATGTTCAGGTGGAAGTAGCATTAGGTTGGGTGACCTCCTGAGAAGTCGTCTCCACCTAGACAACCAACAACAAATCTGTGATACGATGGTGGCACGTCTTGACCAAAGCTGATAATATTATGGTGTGACGGTAGTTGGTCTGTTACAATATCACTAGCAAGCAACTAAGCCTTGCATATACCAAATCTCAAGAAATTGATGTGTCACTCATGGGCTGTAGTGGAGACTAAACAGATTGATAAGGCTAAGATGATTTGCCTATTTTTCAGCACGCAGGCAGCTGTGATGTCTGTTTGGACCGGACAATTTAGGTTTTGACCAAATCTATTTGAAACTGATATATTGACATATTGTGACTTACAGTAGCTCTCAACAGGTCTCAACCACCTTAAGGTAAGTACTTGTACTTAAGGAGTTGGCCACTGTCTAGTCTCTAAATCTTCATGTACTAAACAGTTCATGCAAGTCCTTAACACAATTTCGTTAGGGCCGTCTTCAAGGTTTCAAATGCCCAAGACGAATATTAATAAAGACCAGTTCCATAAATTTTCTTTTCAAAACTGATTGTCCATTACTGATTTACTTCATTACTAGACTCAGATCCAACAATATTTTATTAGATTGTTTAATGTTTAGTGAGCTTGTTTGTATATTTTTTTTTGGCACTTACTGTTGTTTCTCATCAGCGATTTTCAACCAAATTCACTAATAATAGTTAAAAAACTTATATATATATATATAATGTTTTTAAAACAAAAAGCATGCCTTTATTGAGACCGTGCCCCAGACGGCGGCCGAGCCCTGTATGGGGTCTAAGACGGCTATTAACTTCGTGTTTGGCAATCCATGCAAAGGCATTACGCATGTCACAACATTCGTTTGTGGTCACTTCACGTTCTACATTTTTTCTAGGGACCGGTTACAATTTCAACTTAAAAATTGTTAAAACCAGACCATAGACACTTCCAAACCAGGTCCATACCTACTTTGCGTATCGAATTCATTAATGAAGCTACACGCACTATAAAACGTAAACATAGTAAAAAATTTACATGCTTTACATCATGGAATCAATACACGAATCAACGACCATAAAATTTGTTACACATGTTACAAAAACGCCTAACCCGAATCTGAAAACACACAACCCCCGATTCTCTCACCCGGGCCCCCGCATTTTTCCTACCTTATGCCTTCCTTTCTCTTCAATATTCCTTCTCTTTTCTTCAAGTTTCTCCCCCATTTTCTTCCGAAAACCCAACATTTTCACCCTCGTGCTACTCCTTTTCAACTTATGATCACCCACTTCCGTCACATCGTTATGTTCCTCCACAGGTGGTGACACATTTTGCGAATTCAAAAGCGCAAGCTGTCGGTTTTCTTCCATTGCCTCGACCAAATGCTGTTCCTCAGTATCTAACAACGGAGTTTTCTCATCATTTGTTATCAGATGTTCATCATCCGATGGACTGGATGGTGTTTGATCGTGTCTGGTGTCCGTGCTGATTTTGCTGCTAGAATTCACGTCTTGTCGTTGAATTTTGTCAGATGGTTCGGTAGTGGGCTCGGTGGGGGTTTCCGGGTTGGCCCAAATGAATGGTGCGGATTTTTGTGGGATCCAATCGTTCTTTTCGTCTAACATGAAGTGAACCGTTGCACTTTCGCAGTTTGGGAGAACCATGGTTTCACGAATAGCTGCCTGTGGAAATTTGACTTAAATATTTAGTGGGCGCAGCTTGTTGGCTGTTTGGCTTATATCAATGTGAAAGTTGATATATAAAAGTAAGGGACTAAATATTTTATTAAAATTACCTAGACCAACTTTATTTATATATATATATATATATATATGCCCTAATAATAATTATTGTTATAGGTAAAAGTGAAAATAATATTTCTAGTTCATTATAAAGTAAAATAACATTTTGTTTAAAGTTCGGGGGTTTATTGTTAATTTGCTAAACATGAGGGGCCAATCTTGACAAAATGAAAGACGAGTTGTTAAATTAAAGCTGAAATGTATAGCAATTTGGAGAAAATAATATTTTTAAATTAACCCGTTCTAACCCGAAAACCATTTTGACCTGAGTTTCGACCTGAACCAAAACAAACCTTTTCTGAATCGACTCATTCCGATCCTAACCCGCTCTGACCCATTTACCAGTCCTATTGTTTTCAATTCACTAATTCATTTCTGTAATTCGATTCTCGTTTTAATAATAAGTAAATCATTCGTGTTCGTTTTGTTCTTGTTTATTCTGGAAATAATAACAATTAATTATCATAAATTATTTTAAAAAATAAAAAAGTGAACACAAATGTTTATGGTATACTCTTAACCAATATCACAATAATATCATCAGATTAATTATTTCATCAAAGCATAAAGTTGCACAAGAAAATTGTGCTGACCTTAAACTTATTGATTATGAACAATGCAATATGTCCACTGGTTATCTTGTGATCACCAACAGCAGATGCCAAGCTAAAATCTACATCAGGCATAGAAGTGAAACCGAACCAGACTTGATCCGACGGTGGAGGTTTTATGTGCAGTCGTAACGTTCCTCAAAGCGTTGTTACCCGAATTGCGAGTGAAAGTGGTACCTTCACAAAAACAAATTTTCTGTTTATTAAAACTTTGGTGTACGTATTAGTTTTTATTTATCCCAACTATCATCTTTTGATAGCTGTCGGTCCTTACTAACGAGTTGGCTGCTGACAGTCTCATCTTTTAACGTACTTGTTTCCAATGGTCCGTAACTAACAAAATCCTAACATCGTTACTTAAGGTCTTCGGAAAAATGTTTTTGACCGAAAAAGTCACATTATTTGCCAGAAAACTCAACTTGAACACCACCAACTGACTCACCACCAATCAACCACCATTACCTGAGCACCACTAACTGATTCTGACGATGGTTTTAGGGTTTCGATGATCTCAATAATTGGGGGCTTTTACTAGAAAAATGTTCCTAAATGTCCGATCTAAGGTTACAAAGATGCTCGAGACGAAAATGCTGAGTTTTCGGGAAAAAAATGTGCCTTTTACGGCCGAAAAGTTTTTCCGGTGACCCGCAACTAACGACGATAGAATTCTGTTAGTCGCGGACCCTTGGGAACAACTATGATAAAATGTGGGATCGTTATTAGCCAATTCGTTAGTTGGACCGACAACGACCAAAATATGATAGTTGTGATTAATAAAAAAATCAATACACCAAAAAAGTTTTTGTAAATAACTAATATGTTCAATATGGTTCCCAACACTATAAAACTAAAATAATAATCTAAACCTTTGATTAAAAATAGACTTAAGGTAACTTTCAGCCCTTTTAATCTATTTCCGTTTAAGTAAAAAAATAGTTTATCGACCCGTTTAAAATATATATAATCCGAACTTACATATTAATAAGTAAATGAGTCGAAACTGCTAACCTGAGAGACTTGTTTGGCAACAGAATTAATTACAGATTTCCACTTAGGTAGAGTAGAAGATGCTTGTTCAATGCCTTTTAAACTTTTAGACTCCTCTGAGAAAACAAATAACAAATTCATTAGGTAATGAACAATGCGGGGGCTGGGTCTGGTCAGGTCGGGTCAAGCTAAGTTGACCAGTAAACACTTAATTTATTTTTCTCTTTTTAACTTACTAAAGAATTATTACATTGAAATGATAACAAACTCTTATAATCCCAATATTTATTGATAAAACTTTAGGAGGTTGTAACACGAATGTAAACAAGCCCAGCCACTCGCTAAAAGCTTGAAACGAGCTGACCTTTTTATAATATACCAACTTTTATTTTATATAATAAATATATGATCATGTAGCAAATATTAATATGTATAAAATTACATATATTTTGTTATATATATACAAAAAACTATAACTAAAAATATATCTATATAAAAATAATTATATATTTATATAAATAAATTAATTAAAATATTTGATAAATAATAATCAAGCCCAACCCAAGCTAAGCTGGAGCTTGAAAAACTTTTAATGAGCTAAGCTTAAGCTCTTGGTAAACTAAACAAAAAAACAAATTAACTGAGCTCGAGCTTAGGTGAACTTGTGCTCGGATCATTTACACGGTTTGACCAGCCAACACTTATTTTATTTTATTTTACTTTTTTTTTTCTGTAAGTTCCTAAAGGATTACCAAATTTGCGCCTTTCGTCATCCTTATGATCAACGGCTTGATTAGTTTGTTCATTAAGCTTAATCTGTTCTCCATAATGTTCAAAACCTTCTATAAGATCCGGTGTGACAGCATCAACATATTTGGAATCCGGGTTTTCAAGCTCTTGCACTTCAATCCTTGTTTCAATATCTAACACGGCTCCACCATAATACTCGATATCAAGTTCCACTGCAACCACTTCTTTTAGATCCGATGGTACAACCCGCATGCCATGAATATATGGTGGAATAATCCCTGGATCAACACCGGTGCATATTATTTCGCCTATAAAACTCGGAGTCTTTGCAGTTGACAATATTCTCTGCATGCACAAATATAATATAGTTATTGTAAATTTCTAACACGACACAAAAATAATCAGATTCTGTTTGACCTACTTAGTTAAATAGGTCGACCTGTCAACGTGTTTAATTATACAGGGTAATCTATATTAACACATTTTTTACAAGTCATCCATCTGATTAACATGTTAAAAACTTTGTTATTACCCATTAACCCATTTGACACATTTAGATAAATGTGTTAAACAGGTTGTGTACATGTTACACGATTTGACACAAATTAACATTTCAACCAACCAATCCGCAATCCGTCAACCTGATATGATTGACACACCTAAATAAACCATATTTGACCCACTCAGCCGAATGGTAACTAGGCTGAGTGGGTCGAATATCGCCCAACATGTGCTCAAAATGCATCAATGATAAAACCTCCGATCAGTGTTGTAAAACTCCCTACTAGGCGCCGATTAATCCCCATTTCTCCAAAATCGGTCAAAACTGAAAATTTTATGCATAAAATTTGAAATTTTACGTGTATTTGAAAATTTATATATAAATTACAATCAATTTAATCCCGGCTAATCCCTATTAATCCTTATTAATCACTTGTCCCTACCCCACCGCACGACTAGCGCCTATCGATTTCTACAACACTGCCTCCAATATCATATATTTCATAAATTAGATTATCATTGTAATGCTACAAACCTGAATATGTGCTTGCATCAAAGTCCTCAAATCCATATTATTTTTGACATCAAAAAACAACCGCGAAATCAACAAACTGCAACACAAAGTTCCATCATCCCGACTCGTTTTCTCATTGCAATCTACACTCGTTTTCTCTTCACCACCATCGTTACCTTTCTTTTCGGTTTGAGAAGCCTTTAACGACCCATCAACCATATTTTCACTAATCCTTTTATCTTCTCGCCCACTTCTAAAATTCTTTTTCGTAAATTTTTTCAAAAAGTGATGAACTTTTGACGACGAACCATCTACTTTAATCGATTTATCCCCTATATCTACATTAAAACCTATAGATGGTTTTAATAATGAAGGGTATTCTACATTTAATGATGCCAAATAAGTGTGAAACTCTGCGCGTAAATTGTGAAACCATATAAGTTTTTCGTCGTCGTCACATGAAGCGAGACACAAAGATTTACACCATGATTATTTTTCACGTGATGTCTCAAAATACATGTAGAATACTTTGCTTCCATGATATATTACTGATGATTTGTTCTCCACTTTCACAGGGTATTTTTTCGCCCTGTACCAAAAAAAAAATATATATATATATATGTGAGAAAATTTAGTCACAATTTCACAATGCTGCAAAAAGGTAAAACTTGAAATGTGTCGGGTTGACCCGAAACACTTCATATATTGATAAATAATTAGTGTGCCAAATATAACTACAGTATAGTATTTAGTTGAATAAAAACCGAACCTTTTGAATAAAAATGTTATAGTTTATGCTTCAAAATACACGCTGGGCTGCATTCGACCCGTTTGAGATGTTTCCTTTTAGCTATCTTTTTTATACATGAATTGTTTTCACCCATTTGAGATCCAACACATTTTGATAAATTCGGGTCAAACATATAACTTTTGAAAACAGATTGGATTGACCCGAAACACTTCATGTCCAAAATTTTCATATTTTGATTACAAAATTGGTATTTATTTCAATAAAATTCGAACATCTTCGATAAAAATGTTATAGTCTATGCTTCAAAATAGGGGTGTGCAAGAAACTGAAAAAACCAAACCGAAACAAAAACCAACGGTTTGGTTTTATGGTTTTGTGAAAACCGAACTTGTGGTTCGGTTTTGGTTTTGTGTGTAATAAAAACTGAAAAAACCGGACCAAATTGAATTTCTAGATTTTTATTTTTTATTATTTTATTCTAAGTAATTTATAAGAATTTAATAAATATTTAACTCATATTTTTGGCCAAATATATAAAAGTCAATTAGATAATTATTAACCAAAATATTTTATACCTAAATTCATTATTTCCGGCCAACTTTTTTTGACCTAAAATTTTCAAGCTCAAATGGTAAAAACCAAAAAAACCGAAACCAAAACCGAAACCGAAACCGAACGGTTTCAAAAATCCAAAAACCGAAGATCTGTTTTTTGGTTTGATTTTAGCCCAAAACCGCACCGCACTGCACCACGCGCACCCCTACTTCAAAATACACGTTGGGCTACTTTCGACACGTTTAACCCTAACGGGCCACTTAACACGTGCCCTTTTTCGCTATCTTTTTATATGAAATACCCGTTTTACCCTTTAGTAACTAATAATCATAATACAAACATTGTGGCAAAGAACACATAACCATTTTCTAGATGATACATTTGCAGCAGAAACAGTTTCTACAACACATCCTGATAGACAAACTTGTGTGTGGGCCCCATCTGCTTCTGTAATAATAAGTGATTTATCTTTGATGCTTGCATGTTTCTTGACAGGTGTCACATCAAAGATCTCAAGTTTTCGTTTTTGTTGAGATTGTGAAGTCTTTGGGATCTTTTCTTTTTCTAATATCCAAACCCATCCCTAAAAAACACAAGAAATTAGGTTATTTCTAGGCCTGTAAACGAACCAAACGTTCTGTGAACTGTTCGTTTACGAACGAAATGAACAAAAAGTTTGTGTGTGTAAACAAACCAAACGTTCCGTGAACTGTTCGTTTACGAACGAACATGAACAAAAAGTTTGTGGGTAAACGAACCAAACGTTCCGTGAACTGTTCGTTTACGAACGCACATGAATAAAAAGTTTGTGTTCGTTTAATTAAACAAACAAACATGAACACATGTTTTCTTCGTTCATTTATATTCGTGAACGTTCATTTATGTCTGTTTATTTATGTCCGTTTATGTTCGTTTAGTATTACTAGAAAATAATTAAATACTATTTAGATGAGTCGTTTACTTAATGGTTTGTATTTGTTAGTTTGTGTTCATTTAACTCTGTTCATTTATATTCGTTTATTTTTATTTTGGTGTTAATTTACATTTGTTCATTATGTTCATTTATGTTCGTGAATAGTTCGTTTAGAGTTTAAACAAATGAACAAAAACGACCACTAACATGTTCATTTTTTAAATAAACAAACATGATGCAAATATTTTGTTTGATTAAGTGTTCGTGTTTGTTTAAAGTAGTTAGTTGAACGAACACGAACACGCCCTTGTTTGTGTTCGTCCAGTTCGTTTATAGGCCTAGTTATTCCAATAAAGCTAATAGAGCATTAAGTTTTAAATCAAGTAAGAGCGGGTAGCGCTGTGAACGAACTGAACAAAACAAAGTCTTGTTCATGTCATTCATTAAGCTTTTATTGGACTAACGAAAGGTTACTAACACCTAACCAAGCGAAATTTCTTGTTCGGTTTGGTTTATTAAGGAAAGAAGTGAATGGTTCACGAACACAAGCGAATGAATACAGATGAACACAAACAATGTTTTATTTGATTTGGCTAACCGAGAATGGCCAGTTTTCAACTGTTCACACCGGCTACCAAGTTTTTTTTTAAATTCATTTTCATATGTTAATTTTACGTATATAAACCACATAATTCTCATATATATTTTTTTGCTTTATAGTTAATAATTCTGCTTAAATCTATATAATACAATTAGAAAAGTACTAAAATTATTACAAACCTTTAATGAACAAACATAAACAATGTTAACGAACATAAATGGACATAAATGAACACATTGAACAAACATAGCCTCTATTTGTATCCGTTCATTTAGTTAACCAAACGAAATCCCTTGTTCATGTTCATTCATTTGCTCAACGAATGAATACAAACGAACTTACACTCGGCTCGTTTACAGCCCTAAATACAAATGAACACAAACAATGTTTTATTTCATTTGGCTAATCGATAATCGTCAGTGACAACGGTTCACACCGGCTACCAAGTTTGTGTTTGTGTTTGTTTTAACCTACATTTTCAAATCTTACACATAAATTTAAAAACCCTTAACGAGCAAACGCAAACAAACAAACATTAACGAAGATAAACGGACGTAAATATTATCAAACGTTCACAAACACAACCTCCGTTCATTTTCGTAAATTTAATCGAACGGGACTTTTTATTCATGTTCGTTCATTTATTTCACAAACGAACATATAAACAAACTTCCAGCACGACAAAATTTAAACAAAAACGTAGAAAATTGACCTGTTTATTAAGGGAAGGAAATTGGAGTTCATCTTTTATAGATTTTGCAACCTTAACCTCTTCTTCTTTCTCTCCCAACTTTTTAATCAAGAACAATACACCCGCGATTTCGACACCAATAACCACCAATGCACCAATAATGAATCCTACAAACAATGCAACAGCCACCATAGTTTCACGTATGCATGATCACATGCAACATTAAACAGCAAATTGAACGTATGAGAATCATTGTTGATCAAATTTTAGGGTGCAGGAATAGAGGCAGATAAGCCGTTAGAATTCAAATAATAATATTTTTGTTATTTTTCCAATCAATTTTCTGACCAGTCTTTTTCAAATGGCAAATGCTTAATATATAAATTACGCATTATTATTACGTATTAAAAAGCATTGTCTGTGTCAACGCGAAAATACCATTGATTTCTTTTTAAATATTAGTTATTTCTTTGTATTATATTCTATACGAGTGCTAATACTGTTTTGGAATTTTTTTTGTGTTTATTGATGGTACCGTCTATATAATTTTATATCATAAGTTATACAAGCGCTTATACCATTTTGAGCATTTATTGTATTTTTCTTTTATGTTGCATAGGCTATATGAGCGGCGATATTATTTTTGGCATTTTTTAATTTATTTTTTTGTTTAGTGTTGTATATTATTTTTTTAGTGTCATCGGTACCATATTTTTTTTCTTTAAATGTTAATCCCCGGTTGGCGGTTTTGCGACTAGGACTTCGTTTAAATTAACTACTGAATCTATTTACATTTTTAGTACAACTTGTTTATAATTGTTATGATGTTCACGACTCGCTAATTTATTTCGTTTCTCTCATGCTAGCCATTCTTTTAGAGAAACGGATTAAACGAGTTGTGTTAGGGTTACGCAGTTTTAACTTTTAAGTGTGTACAATTAAGTTTGATGTTTTTGACACAAATAAGATATGAACTTTCATCAATTTCAGTATGTTAACCGATCATAATCGCGATATATGAACAACTAGACCCTAAAAGCTAAATCTTTTGAATACAATTCTGTATTGGGAAATTAAACTAATATCTTTGAATACAAGCATTCAATTGAAACCCCTGATGCGGGCTAGGTTTGCTTTCGATACGCCTTCATTCCTTTTGCTTTCGATACATTTGGATCTCTTGCCCCCAATGCGGCTACGTTTCTGAAAAGAGTTCAGCAAGTTGTGCACAGTATCTTAACAACGCCGAAGAACGAAAACTTTGTTTTCATTAGGATCAGTTTTGCCATTCAAAAGGGGGTGACGGCGCAGCTTATTGCCCGCTTACCTGTCTCTCTATTGTAATTGAATCTTCTATATATTATTCAAATACAATATGATGAAAAAAAATTTAATTTTATACAAAAAAAATCGAAACTTAAATTTGCTTAATATTTAAGGCTCTAGAATTACACAGCATCATTCTGAGTATAATCAGAATATATTTTATTGCATATAAATAGTAAAAAGAGACAATTATTTGCCTTAAATGACAGAAACAATATTAAACCTTGCAAATGAAACAACATAGGTTTGAACCATGACCAATGGATCATGATCAGGCATTCCTTCTGGCTTGTCTTCGCACGGTGAAATAAGTGATCCCAAGCGGCTTTCCAAAGTTGTGCTTGTTTGCAAAGTCATCGCTTTTGAAGGAAACTCGAGAAGGAAGCACTTCAATCTCGTTGAGCACTGATGCTTGCCTGTACAAAAGCATTACGTAGCGATGAACTCCGACTTGGGGGCTAGCGACTTCATATGTCACAAATTCTGTGCCTGCAATACACACGGATGATACTTGTAAGAAACGGAAGACGTTTAAAATCGTTTAGATACAACTCGTTTACCTTGAGCGGATGATGTCCCGCCTTTTATGTTCGTCACAATCCTGAAACACAAAATAAAACATGACTTCATTCATAACAAAATAAATAAATAAATAAAATAAAATAAAATAAAATAGAGTGAGAGACGAACCATGATACGACTTCACGTATTGATGGTTCATTCGGGTTGGGTGCATCAGGGTTGACCATTACCAATGTGTACAATGCATCTTTTTCACCACCTATGTGAACCATTGGGGTAGTTTGAGCTGTGGTCAAACTAAGTTCACTGCATGTAACCAACAAGCGGTTACCATAGTACACGGTCATACTAACCGTAGGTTCAAACGGGTCCACAAAATCTCCAACGACTTCTCCCATAACGTTAAGATACGCTCTTGGATTCACCATTAGTAGTGTGTTTGTATGCCTATTAGTTAAGATTCAAGTCTTGCTATATATATATATAGAGGATGGAAGGGTTTAGAAAGTGATCACTAGTCTTGACAAGTACTTATAACATGATACTAGACATCACATGTTACACCATAGGTTATGTGAGGGAAGAAAAGCATGAGCCAAGACATGATGTTGAGTGAAATACATTCAACTCTTAATGACCTTTTTTTATACATTTTACATGATTTATGGCATTCTTTATGGCAAAAATTTACCTTTACGAAACATGCAATACATGCGCTAGCACGTTAAAACATACATGGTACCGGTACCGGGACGGCACCGGTATTGAAGGTAAAATTCAGGAAATACCGATATCATAACAGTACCAAAAATTCAAAACTTGTACCAAATCAATACAAGTACCCGTTTTGCTCATCCCCATGTACATACTACTATGGGAAACATCACCTTTGTTATATTGAAAGGTGTATTATACTACTACTATATGTCATAGTCTGTATGTATTTATTTATTTGAAAATATTAAAGATAAATAGGTAAGGTTATCCCAATAACCGCTACGAGTAAACTTCTAGTAATAATGACGAATAAATAATCACAATGAATAAACTTAAAATTCAAGAATCGATATCTCATTCATTTTAGCATTATCTTTTACAGTATAACTAATAGTAATTACTTTTAATATTTAATATACAAGTTCTTACAATGTTAAAGTCTAAAGAAAATTATGTTATTGTCATATTTAATCTATTATTATATACAAAAAGTAGTAAAGTTAAAAGAAATTATGGTTTTTATTTTCTCAAAGTTGGACAGGCCCTCTTAGGCCCAATAGGAATCCAATGTTTGAGCATACACCTATGGTTTTGATGAAATATGCTTTAGGTTATAACATATACGTTTGCAGGTTATGGTCATTGGTCAGCAAGAAGGAAAACCGAAAGCATTATGAATAAGATGCTGGTGCATTGATAAAAGTATACTATTTTCATATGCTTCTATAAATTTCAAAACGGCCCGAATCTTTATTTCGCTTTAGGCCTCCCAAAATAGTTGAGCCGCCTATATATACACGTGTAACTGCTGCTACCTTATATGAAAATATCTTTATATATAAAGGAAGTTTATGTAATTTTTACCTTGATGGATGTACGCAAGTGATACGTGTGCATACTGACGTCGAAAAATATGTGTGCGTGCTGACGTAGAAAAATACGTGTGCGTGCTAATGCACTATGCACGTGTTTCTTTTGGCTTTCTAGTCATTTATGTTGGATTGTAATTTTTCTAACTTTTTTTTTAATATTTTTTTCATTAAGAATAATTCAACCGAAAATAGCAATTAAGCTTTTAAAACGACGACTTGATACCAAAGTTTTTCTTGTCCGTGCGCAAACTGAAAATAGTAGTTGAGCTTTTAGAACATCGTAATGATGACGTTTTGATATCAAAGTTTTTCTTGTCTGGAAGAAAATGTAATGTTTCCTTCTATGGTCTGTCGAATGATAAGCAAGAAACCTCTACACTATTTATATCTTAATGAACAGTATAGTTAGTGAAGAAACACGAAACGTACCAGGCATAGTTCGGATCGTCTTCTACGGGATGATGTAACCACGACTCGATCTTCTTCTCCGGTAGCTTGAGATCTGCAATGGTTTTTGGGGGTGTGGAGGTGACTGCTAAGAAATCTCGAGGATCTCTTGTTTACAGACACAAAAATGGTTATGGTGGTGGCTCTTATTGAAAACAACAACCCTTAATAAGGAGGTGGAGACCTCCTTATATAGGGAGCCTCATGGCCACCATCATGGTACCCTAATGGGCCTAGCCCAGTTAGGGTTACCTCCACAAAACCCCCTCAGCCCAATAATATTGTATTAGTCCATATAATAAAATAAGCCAGACATAATAAATTAAGGTCGTAAGCCGGGTTTAGTACCATACCCCTACAAGCCCCCCAAGTCCAGTGTTGCTCCTAGGCGTGCAAGCGTTTAGGTGGAGCGCTGGACTTCATAAGGTGTGTTAGGATATGAGGCGGTTTTTCCCCTTTCTTCGGCCTTGTCTTTATTGTCTTTGAGTTTTGAGAGGTTTTCTCCATGATGGTGACATGTTGTGATCCTTATGATAATAATGGTGCACTGACATGAATAAGATATAGCACGCATCATAACAATAGTGGCGCGGGGCCTGATAAAAGATAGAATGCGCATCTCGATAATAATGTAATGCAACTTGCGCGCGAAGCAGCTTACGAGCTATAAAAATAATGAAGCTTGTGCGCGAGGCGACTTACGAGCTATAAAATAATGAAGCATGCGCGAGTTGCGGCTTATGAGCTATAATATGATGATAATGACTGGCCCACAAGGGCCTCTTCTACGCAGGATGACTATCCCAACTTGTTTTCAAAATAATAATGGAGGCACAAACGGCCAGATAATAATAATAATGTCATAGGTGCTTGTGCGACTCGTAGCCGAACCTGCAAAAACATATCAACTAAAAGTGGATATATTACAAGGTTCCCATCCTCGGGAAAATTATGAGGTGTGCCCAACCTACGTTGGCGCGTGGCCGTTTGGGATATTATTAGGCTCCCGACCTTTATGTTTGGCGCGTGGCCATGTGGGATATTATTAGGCTCCCGACCTTTAATGTTTGGCGCGTGGCCTATGGGTTTATGAGGATTCCCAACCTTTAAGTTTGGCACGTGGCCGTATGGGTTTATAAGGATTCCCAACCTTTAAGTTTGGCGCGTGGCCGTGTGGGATATTATTAGGATTCCCAACCTTTAAGTTTGGCGCGTGGCCTATGGGTTTATGAGGATTCCCAACCTTTAAGTTTGGCACGTGGCCGTATGGGTTTATAAGGATTCCCAACCTTTAAGTTTGGCGCATGGCCGTATGGGTTTATAAGGATTCCCAACCTATATATTCGGATGTCTTCCATCCTTAGGCGAATTATGAGGTGTGCCCAACCTAATATTCGGCGCGTAGCCGAGCGGGTTTATTAGGATTCCCAACCTTTAAGTTTGGCGCGTATGCATGACAGCGGAATCTTGATCCTTGGTAGTGCGCATGCATGGCGGCGGAGTGGTGACTCGTGGGCGCACATGCATGGTGGCGAAGTCTTGATCTTCGGCACTGCGCATGCATGGAAGCGGAGACTTGATCTCCGGTGGCGCGCACGCATGGTAGCAGAATCTTGATCCTCCGCAGTGCCCTTGCACGGCGGCGGAGTGGTGACTCGCGGGCGCGCATGCATGGCGGCGAAGTCTTCTGCGCAAAACCAAAGGAATGGAGCCGTCTTCCGACCCACACAGTGGTTTCTGCGGGCGCGCATGATGGCTGCGGAGTGAGGATCCGCGGGCGCGCATGCATGGCGGCGGAATGGTGACCCGCTGGCGAGCATGCATGGTGGCAGTCTTGATCCCGGCGGTGAGTACGTATGGTGGCGGAATGGTGATCCAATGTCGCATATGGATGGCGGCGGAGTGGTGATCCGCGGGCGCGCATGCATAGCGGCAGAAAGTTGAGCGCGCATGCATGTCGGGAGTTGAGCGCGTATGCATGGCGGAGAGTTGAGCGCGCATGCATGGCGGAGAGTTGAGCGCGCATGCATAGCGGCAGAAAGTTGAGCTCGCATGCATGTCGGGAGTTGAGCGCGCATGCATGGCGGAGAGTTGAGCGCGCATGCATGGCGGAGAGTTGAGTGCGCATGCATGGCGAAGGGTTGCGTGCACATGCATGGCGTTGGAATCTTTCATAGGTGGTGGAATGTTGATCCGCGGCTGCATGCATGCATGGCGGGGTAGTGCATTATCCGCGGCCCGCGCATGCATGACGGTGGAATGCTCATCCGCGGGGACGCATGCTGCATCGTGGCGAAGTCTTCCACAGGTGGTGGAGTGTTGATCCGCGGCTGCACGCATGCATGGTGGCGCATCAGCCGCGGCGCGCGGATGCATGGTGACGAAGCCTTCCACGGGCGGTGGAGTGTTGATCTGTGGCTGCACGTATGCATGGTGGCGAGGTGTTCATGTTGCTACGCGGATCACGGTTTCGCCCCCAGGTGGCATTGGCAACCCACAGGTGTTGATACACGGGTCACGGTTATGACCCGCGGGTGACGGCATCGTACAAGCAGGTCTTTCCTCGGCGGAGGTGATGACTCGCGGGCGCGCATGCATCGCGGCGAAGTCTTGATCCTCATAAGATTACACTTGACTCATGTCGGAGCGTAACTTTGTCCGGAGCTTTTGCATGATCCGCGGAAGCTCACAAGTTATATGCCATTGAGTAAAGATTAGCGCACATGCTGCCCACTATGGCATGAATCGCCGGAATGCGCATGCGGCTTGTCATGGATATGCGGAAGAACTCAAGTGATCCGTCATTTATCGCTTAGCGCGCATGCGGCCCGCTATGGCATGAATCGCCGGAACGCGCATGTGGCTTCATGGATATGCGGGAGCACACAATTGATCTGTCATTACCACGCATACGGCCCACTATGGCGTGAATCGCCGGAGCGCGCATGCGGTCTGTTTTGGCTAAGCGTTTAAGTAATAACTGCGGTTCTAATGCACAGGTATGGTACCGTAGCTCTGATGGTGTGGAGGTGCGCTGGTGGCCTTGATTCTGGTACACAACGGCTTTATGACTTGCGAGATGGTGGCCTTCACATTCTCTCACTTGGACGTGATGGTAATAATATATAAATTAATGTCTAAAGTGACATAATATTATTAGAGGTGACAAGGCTACATGCATGTCAGATAATGTTCCCCCAAATTAAACCAGCTGTATTGAATTTTTGTGAAACCAATATTTTTTCCCAACTTATTGCTTTATTGGTGCAATTTCAAAAGAAAAGCTAGAATTTGAGATGAAACTCCTCAAACTTATAACACAAACATTCTGGTTTGGAGAAACCGGAATCAGATCTTCTGCGACATCCTTTAATTAAAATCTGTTGACGCTTTGAAGTTATAGCCAGATCAAAGTTTGGTGTGCATGCGGATCGCAGTTCTGACTCGCGGGTCACGGTTATAAACGGGTTTTTCCTTCGCACGTGTATAAACTTTCTTGGACATTTTATACTTTGTAAAATTTGCTTTTTATCAAGCGCGGTGCAGACAAGCGGACTTCGTGGATCTAACAAATTAGAGGCGCGGCTCCTCGGCGGAGGTGGTGGGTGATCCTTAACGGTGTGCATGCATGGAAGCGGAGACTTGATCTCCGATGGCGCGTATGCATGGCAGCGGAATCTTGATCCTTGGTAGTGCGCATGCATGGCGGCGGAGTGGTGACTTGTGGGCGCACATGCATGGTGGCGAAGTGATGACTCGCGGCTGCGCGCATGACGTATGAAGGCGTAGTGCACTATCAGCAGCGGCGCGCAAGCATGTCGGTGGAGTGCAACATGTGCATGGCGCGCATGCATGGCGGCGGATTGTTCATCTGCGGAAGCGCACGCATGGCGGAGCAGAGTTGATCAGCGGGACACGCATGCATGCACGGTGACGCGATGATCCTTAGCTCGCAGGCATGGTGACGTATTGTTGAAACCCATCGGCGCACATGAACGGTGGTCGGGTGCTTACCTGCGGAACTTGCAGGTGACCCGCCTTGGTCAGAGTTTGTTATGTCGGAGTACGGCGCCCATGAATGGTGTCGTCTTCCAAGCTCATATTGTACTATTTTTGATCCGCATGGGGTCGTCTTCCAACCCGCATGGGGTTTTGATCCGCGGTGCGCATGCATGGCGGCGGAGCGGTTACTCGCGGGCGCGCATGCATTGAGGCGGAGTCTTCTGTGTAAAACCGAAGGCATGGAGTCGTCTTCCGACCCGCATGGTGGTTTCCGCGGGTGCGCATACATGGCGACGGAGTGATGACTCGCGGGCGCGCATGCATCACGGCGGAACATGGATATTTCCGCGGTGGCGGAGTTTTTCCGACTGTTAACTTTAGTTGCTCCAGTGGTGATGGAGGAGCACCGATATGCGTGTGTGGGTGACCTCCAGCTGTTTGGAATTTATTCTAAGGAACACACATGTGACCCGCGGTAAGTGACCCTTAGCGTTCATAAAGACCCGCGACGTTCATAACAGACCCGTGTTAAGTGACCCTTAGCAGTGCGCATGCATGGAACAGACTTGATCTCTGGTGGCGTGCATGCATGGCAATAGAGTCTTAACCCTCGGCACTGCGCATGCATGGCGGCGGAGAGAGGACCCGCCGGCGCGCATGCATGGTGGCACGCAGGTGCTGACCCGCGGTAAGTGACCCTCGGCACTGCGCATGCATGGCGTCGGGGTGTTCCTCCGATGCGGCGCATGCATGGCCGGGAGAGTGTCCGCAGCGCACTTGTATGGCGTCGGAGTGTTGATCTGCGGTACGCGCATGCATGGAGGCGGAGTGGTGATCCAAGGTCGCGTATGCATGGCGGCGGAGTGGTGATCCGCGGGCGCGCATGCATAGCGGCTGAGAGTTGAGTGCGCATGCATGACGAAGAGTTGAGCGCGCATGCATGGCGGAGAGTTGAGCGCGCTTGCAAGGCGGCGAGTTGAGCGCGCATGCATGGCGGCGAGTTGAGCGCGCATGCATGGCGGCGAGTTGAGCGCGCATGCATGGCGGAGAGTTGAGCGCGCATGCATGGCGGAGAGTAATCGCCGGGAGCGCGCATGCAACCCGCTGTGGCGGAGAGTAATCGCCGGGAGCGCGCATGCAACCCGCTGTGGCGGAGAGTAATCGCCGGGAGCGCGCATGCAGAATCTGAAGTTGACCCCCAAGGCTTTGATTGCGCCTCGCGGGAACTTTGCTCACGGCTCACGGAAGCTTTTCTTGTGGAAGCTGAAGTTGACCCTCAAGGCTTTGATAACGCCTTGCGGGAACTTTGCTTGCTGAAGCTGTTTATGTTATCCGCGGAAGATGCTCCTATGTACCGCGGATGGGTTATGCGGACGCCGGAGTGCGGATGGCGAGCACACCGATTTTTATGTCAATTTTCCAACCCTTAATAGTTTGGTGCTCTAATCAAGGCAAAGCATGTGCGTGCCTTTCAATATGACCTCCTGTCACCTTTTCATATCTTGTTCCCTTGTATGAGACAGTGCCCTCATTACTTTTTATTATTATTTGGTATGACACCATAAAATATATTCATAGATTTAGAGATTTTGAATATCCACATCAGGTAGGTTTTATGTAAAAACCAACAGATCTGAAAGGATTTATAGATCTATGAATATGAAATGTGACTATTGCTCAAACGAACCCAGATCTGAAAAAATCATAACTAGATCTGGTATATTTCACTTAGAAAAACACAGATCTAAGGGTTTTCCCAAAAGTTTGGTGGTATTTCTTCTTGTATATTTCCGGATCTAGAAATATTTTCAGATCTACGGATTTTTGGACTTCCATAGAACAGATCAGGCATGAAACCGAGAAGATTGAGGTGTGGTTCTTTTTCCGGTCCCACGGATGGCGCCAATGAAGAAACACGAAACGTACCAGGCATAGTTCGGATCGTCTTCTACGGGATGATGTAACCACGACTCGATCTTCTTCTCCGGTAGCTTGAGATCTGCAATGGTTTTTGGGGGTGTGGAGGTGACTGCTAAGAAATCTCGAGGATCTCTTGTTTACAGACACAAAAATGGTTATGGTGGTGGCTCTTATTGAGAACAACAACCCTTAATAAGGAGGTGAAGACCTCCTTATATAGGGAGCCTCATGGCCACCATCATGGTACCATAATGGGCCTAGCCCAGTTAGGGTTACCTCCACAAAACCCCCTCAGCCCAATAATATTGTATTAGTCCATATAATAAAATAAGCCAGACATAATAAATTAAGGTCGTAAGCCGGGTTTAGTACCATAGCCCTATAGTTAGCTACTATTTACCATTTGTGTATTTAAAGTTTAAACTAGCGGTAATGGTTTGAATTGATAGATGGGTTGAGATGAACCTTAACACAATATGTGTATAGGTTATGGGGATGTAAATTTGGTTAACGGGTTGGTTAATAATTAATGGCTCAAACATATCATAAATAGGTTGGTGTGTTGTACTTACGTAAAAATATATTTAATTTACCCTTAAACTATTTGGCAGGTAAATCTTTTTAATTAAATGGTTTAAACAACTCAAACTAAACACGATGTGTTTATTAAACATGTTATTATTCATTTTTGTTTTTTTTTCCTTTTCCAGTGTTTTGATTGTTTTTAATATTAGTTGAAATTAAATCATCAAAACAAACCCAAACCGTAATCAGCGGTAACAGACTTTGTAAATAATCAATAAAATTGTGGTGTTACGAATAATTAGTAATTGCTTGAGATTTTAATAACAGAAGAATATTTAAAATATTTTATTTCCTTATATTTATCGATATAACCCAAATCGACCCGTTTAAGAAAATTATGTAAGCGAAGTAAACAAACAGAAAGATTTCAACTTGATATCACATATTTTATTTATTACGCACTCCCATGAAGAACAAGTTCAACTCTTGCTACTAATACATTATTATTTTTGTAGCTATATTGAACACCAGCAATACAAAACCCGACACATTAGCACGACTAGAACTCCCTCTCGGACTCGACCATTTGATATTATGAGCACCTGCCTTATAAACCTTGCCACTTTCTTTGTCTTTCACTTTGATGCTCGAAAAGCCTGAAAGTGAAAACAACAAAGATCCATATTATAAATGCAATAATATTATTTTTGTGACATCAGGCAACCCATTCTGGTCTGGTTGACATGTTGACCCGTATTAAAAAATGATTCATTTCAACCTGAAACGCCTTTTTACCTTGATAAGAGTATACATTTACAATCATAATCCGTCCATCCGATGCTTTGATCTTCCATGTTGTATGTCACCAACTTATTTGTCATTGCAATATCTACATGCAAAAACTACTTGAAAAACCCACAATTTTTTTAAAAAAATTGTTAGCTAAGCATTTAAAAGATCTGTCATAATTCCATGTTTTGCCTAACCTCCCAACAAAATCGTATTCGCTCCCCTCGATTGCAGGCTGTTACTCAAGAAACCAATGCACAACAAATTATCCTGAAAACACAATGTTAAAGTAAATGATTACAAAATTTAAATAAATAATGGTCTATAAAAAGCTGGAGCATATATATACCTGAGTTCTGAAAATATACTGACTCGGATGAACTCTTAACTTCATAGCATTGACAAAGTGAAATGTGACAATTGGGAAAGCATTATCTACACTGCGGTATCAATATAAATTCTACTTCATAAAAATGCTTAATATATCAAGAAAGCTTAAAAATAATCGACTACAAATTAAAATTTTAAGTAATGTAACTTGCTAATAAAAGAACCCTTACTTTCCCTTGCCTGCGTAACACTTAACTTCTTGTCAAATGTGTGAACTTCGACACCCGGTTGTGCAGCCATAACCTAGGTCAATAGTCAACAATGAGAAAAAAAAATTTAAAGAAACGTTTTGTTTTATTTTATTTATAAAGAAATGTAAGGCACTAGAAAATCAATAGTTTAGTTACCATTTCCATTAACTGGCTGTAAATCTGTTGAGGAAAATAAGCCAAAGTTATACCGCTATCAATAATGACTCCCTGTTTTGTTGGGGTGTTGAACATATACGCTGGAAGCTTTACAAAGTCCTTATCCACTTGAATTGCTTTCTGTAGGTCCTCTAGATGGATCTCAAGACTTGACTCGGATCAATCCGTGTTGTTGGTTAGCGGAAATCACCAACGACACTCGGATCTCGGATCTTAGTTTGTTTGGTTTATTTTCTAAAAGAGAGAAAAGGAGAGAAGTGGGTGAGAGAAAGAGAAACTTTATTCTCTTGAAGTAGTGAAGAGTTGGAGCGGGGAAATGGGTTAAGTGGCCCTTATATAGGGTCCCCATTTCTCCAAAGTTTACACAATAAACTTACAAAATAAACGTACCGAGTACGTACTACACCGACTAAAAACAAACTAAAACGACATACACAATCCTAAAAACAATATATAATATTGGCCCTACAATCTCCCTCTAGGATTGAATATGTCGAGGAACCTTCGTCAAGTTCTTTGCTTCGTCTTTATTTCTTGAAACTTAGTACTTGTCTTGATCCAAGATCTTGAACCAGATTGGATCTTGAACAGTTCTTTATTTTCCAGTTCTTATCTTATTTTCTGGGAAGGATCGGCAACAGCAAATTTTAGAAACATCAGATGCAGGAGGCTCGACATCTAATTTTCTTTTATTGACTTTCTTGAGCCGACTGGTTTCTTTCCTTGTCTTCAGATATAATCAGTTCCTTTTTAGGTTCAACCACCATCTTTCACGTTCTCGTTTTCTTTTAAGTGCTTCAACATCTGCAACTCCAAGCAGACTTGATCTTGATCTACCTGTCCATGTATAACTGCACAAAACTTAGAACGAAAAAGATTCGTTCATAGACCCTCTCGAGGGTCAAAGAAGAATTTGTTCACAGACCTTCCCAATTTCAGTCTCTCAACTTGTAAATGATTTGTTTAAGTCCCAGATTTTCAACGAACTTTGCATGAACGACCTTGACAACAAAACACATGATTTTGAATGAAACAAAGTTTAACAAAATATGTACGAACATAATAAAAGTTTAAAATCTTTTTGGCATTTTCATATATTTTAAAAATAAAGAAAATATATACATAATATTTTGAAGTTGAAACAAAAATAAAACAAAAGTAAGATAGGAGTAAAGATGAAATTAATATTATATATCAAAAATATTTACTTTAAACGTTTACTAAATTATTTTTCTGAGAAAGATCACAACATGGAATCACATTATCTGTTAACGTTTTAGATCACACTTCTATTTGGACATTATTATGCCAAGAACCCAAAGTCGATTGTAGATATAATTTGTCCACTTTAAACTTAACAAGTATTTTGATGTCAACATGATACGTTAAGGTACAATTAGGCACAATGCTTGTGTGGTCCCCATTTAATCTGACAAATTACAGATTCCATCATACCTCGGGCTTAATTTCCTTTCACATGTCACCTCAACTTGACTTAAACCTTTCTTATTTGATCACAGTAATCTTATTAACACACTTGACACTTTGACTTTGTGCACTTGAAGCTTTGTACACTTAACTCGATCTAGAAAGATTAAAATAAAGCAGAAGTTCAGGCCATAACAATCAGGTCGGATAATATCATATTATCGCGCAGACAAAGTCCAAGGCTTGAACAAAAGAAAGAAAATAAAACAAAGCAGAAGATTCAGGGGCTTAACAATCAGGTCAGATAATACCATATTATCGCACAGGAGAAAGTCCAAGGCTTGAATCAAAATAAGTGAAGAAATAACGCAGAATTTAAAATTCCTAGAACTGACTCTTTTTCTGACTCTTTTTCTTGATTTTTCTTTTTCTTTTCTGACTCTTTTGTTTTTCTTTTTCTTTCTTTTCTTGACGCTTTACTTGACTCAATAAAAATTAAAAATGACACTGATTTTTCATAAGATAACTATGATAAGGTAAAGAGAGGCTTGGGTATGACATGTTTAATTGCATTTCAGCCTTCATTAATATGACTTTAGTTGGAGTCGGCAACCGCTTCATAACGTGTAACCACTAGCATAGGCAGATATTTAAGTTTATATCACTATGACACTTACTCATTTGTCAAGCCTATCTACACATCAAGCAATGATCTTGTTGGCTTTTGATCTACTCTTTTCATGTGCTAGAATCGTTAGAGATAATTTCTTATCATTTTCCAATGGTCGGATCAATTTCTCAAAATTTTAAAAATTTTAAATATCCGACTCCCTCTAAGAAGGAGCTCCCTCTAAACGGGACAATTCCTTTTAGATTTTCTTAAAAGTAATATAAAATCTTTTTGGTAAATCAAATGATTTGTTTTTGCTTTTCTTAAGATGAATTGAAAATCTTTTTGGTGAGTTAAACTTAACTCATTTTCTCCCTCTAAAATTGTGACATATTTGAAAAATATTTACAATTTTATATCAAAAAGATAGATAGGTTGTTTTAATCAAAGTTGATCATGCCGAACGATTCGACCAGAAATTCAAATCGGGTATGATCGATGGCTTTAGTGAAAAGGTCAGCAAAGTTGTTGTCAGATGGACTATATTAAGCAAGCATTATCACATTGTATGAAAAAGTTGAAGAGATTCAAACTGAGACCCAACAGCTGATGCAGGATCCATCACTTGAGAGAAGTAGTTGGACGAGGTTAGTTTGAGAAACGCTCGAAAAGTTGTTGAACCATTTAAACAAGGCTTCCCTTCTTTGAAGTTTGTCCTCCCATGTCGCTTATGAAAGACTCGAATCCGCCATCGAATGGTATAGCATCAAATAGCAAGGGTTCGTCTCCCATCATATGCCGGGTGCAATCACTATCTAAGTACCTAATACTATTGATAGTCCTCCTTGATTAACCCTGCATGCACTAATCATTCAAATAGACATGGGTTCCCGGCACACTTTTGTCCCGGGAAGGTCAACCGTAAATCGACCAAACTTGATTTTATTTCCTGAAAACCATTTATTTCTTAGTGAAGCCTCACTTGATGAAAAACAGTCCTTAGGAATCCAAGCAAAAACTTGTTCCTTGGTTTTGTCAGTTTTGGACTTTTTTTTTCTTGATTTTGAAACTATTTTTGGTGAATCCTCAGACTTTACAGTCTTAGGATCCTTTTTGATTTTATCCTTCTTGGTTTTCCAAAAAGGTTTCTTTTTGTGTTTTACTTTATTTACTTTGGATCTCACATCCATTTCACTGGGTTTACTATCAGCTTGATCAGTCTTTGAATCAGGGCTACTAAAAGCTCCTTTTGGGGACTGACTAAGCCGCCTTTGAATATCAAGCTGTTGCTTGAACCAGTGCTTGCAATGTCTTGCAAGGTGAGAAGAGTGACCACACACAAAACAACACTTTCTCCTAGGAGTGCCAAAGAACTCATCTGAACTATAATGTGGTTGGTGTGGTGGGAAAGGTGATCCTTGGAAAGGAACATGATTATAAAACACATTTGTGTAATATGGATCAACAAAATTTTGTTGATAATGACCATAGTAGTTGTTGTCACAGAAGTTGTATGGCTGAGGATTTCTAAATTGATTGGTTATTTAAGAAAATGATCGTTTATTTGGTGGAACATATTTACAAGAAGTACTTGCCTTTTCATTTTCAAAAACTTTGCTTTTGCATGAATTATCCTCAGTCTCACAACTTGATGATAAACAACTTGATATGTTCACCTCAACAGGCCTACTTTCGTTGACACATTTTTCAACAAAAGTGTCATCACAAACGGTTTCATAATCTGAGTCAAAAGAAGAACATTCATTTTCATTGCAAACGTTTGTACAACTATCATCACTTGAATTTTCACAAAATACATAATTTGGCCTTGACTTTAAACTTCCCAGCATGGATTCACAAACTTTATTACAAACTGGATTGTTAATAGTTTTGGTTAGATCCACACATGATTCAAAACGTGGTTCTAACTTTCTTTTTAGTTTACAACCCAGGTTAACCGTCCCACATTCACCACCATTTACATCACCAGCTACTACACAAGACACATTGATGTCAGATTTATCAGATGATGGGCCTGGAGCAGCAGTTTGAGAGGCAGCAGGAACAAATTTCACAGGCGTTGGTATTCTACCAACCCCGTATTCCATTTCTTTATCTGGAAAAGTATTATAGCTAAAGTGGGGCAAATTGGTGTAGTTATCATTGAATGGTGGTGGTACGGCAGTGTAATCGTACCCCAACCCTGTTTAACTTTAGCTATTCTCTGGGCTCCAATAAGATCATCTAATTATTCAGATGATGCCTCAAATCTTTCAACTTGTTTTTCTTTTTCTTTCTTATCAGAATCTTCGAGTTTTAATTTCTTAATTTCTTCTTTTAAATCATTAATTATGTCTTTATAATAAATGACATTATGTTTTTCTCGAAAAATTTCAAGTCTAAGATTTGCTACATTATCGTGATGAGTTTTGATCTTTTCAATGTAAATATTGTCAGCTTTTACATATTCAGTGTTCAATTGACGAAGTTTTGCATTTTCTTTCAAAACTTCGTCTTGATGATATCTATAGTATTTAAATTTGTTGATGCATGCTTGAGAACAAATATTGTGATTTACCTCATCAGCTGGTGATGTGTCGGGAATGATAGGACATGCATGACTACTTTTACCGGCAGCACTTGTCCCAACTTTATTACTTGTCCCAACTTTATTTTCTTTGGATTGATTGTTCATTTGGAGCTTATCATTATTTCAAAAGACTTGATGGTAGAAGCCAACTCTGAGAGTGATGGTATACAGGTTTGTGGTTCTTTTGATGGTAACCACATTGATGCTCCATGTATAAGGCAGTGAATTCAACAGCTTCAAGTTGGTCTGAAACAACCATTGATGATACCGACACTTCTCATTTTGGTGACGAGCGACTCAAATCTGTTGATGAGAGAGGCAACCGACTCAAATCTGTTGATGAGCGACTCAAATCTTCGCACTATCGTGCATTCGAAGAAGTGTTCACGGGCATTTGCCTTATGTGAGGGTTTTCCCCGGATCGAAAGATAAATGTATCCCAATGTGATGAATTTAGCAATAGGTTATTTGAAGAATTTATTGTATGTTAAAAAAAAAAAACATTGGTCAGCTCGTCAGTTTCCACATGAATTTCTGTGCTTTCATACATTTAATCTCTACCGTATAATAACATTAATCCCACATAATCCACGGCTTAAATTCACAACCCATCTTAACTAAATATCAACCAATAACAACACACCAAATTACTACACCACCACCTTTATTAACTCCATCAAACAAACACAAACATCCTTCGCATAACGATTTCAATGGCACCAAAGGCACAAAAGAACTCGACCGAAAAAACCCCAGCGGCCGAAGAAGACCCTCTAGCCGAAAAAACCCTCCCTAAGGAGGCGTCCGCAGCCACGGACAAGAAGAAAAAAAGATCCAAGAAACCCGTGGAGACGTACAAGAGCTACATATTGAAGGTGTTGAAGGAAGTGCATCCGGATTTAGGGATCTCAAGGCAAGCCGTGGGCGTAATCAACTTGTTTATCAACGATATCTTTGAGAAGTTCGCGCAGGAGGCGTCAAGGGTTGCTAGGTACAATAACAAGCCGACTATCACGTCGAGGGAGATTGAGATTGCGGTGAAGCTTGTGTTGCCTGGTGAGTTGGCGAAGCATGCGTTGAGTGAAGGGACGAAGGCGGTGATCAAGTTTAGTACCGTGTAGATTGGTTGAAGTTGAGTAGGCCGGGTTTGGTGTCATGTTGAACAACTTAAAAGAATGATAAATAAAGCTGAGTATTACATTAAATGAGTACAAAGTTAAATTGCAACTATAATTCACAAACTTAAAAATAAATCATAAATCTCTAAATATTCATTTCGATACAACATTAGATGATACATTAAAAATATGGTAACTAAAGTAGATTAGTATTATAAGAACATAACTGGTACAATCGAAACAAAATGAACATGCCATCAGTGAAAGAAAACTTTCAATTAGTTGAAGAATTTGCAGTAAAATAGAATCGATATGGTTTTGATCGGAAATATATGAATAGAAAGAAAGATATTACGGTTATACAGAGAAAAACAAGACGGGCCTGGTTCAGTTAAAAATCCACGTGTTTTTAACAATGAGCCCGAGTAAGTTTTAAAGACTAAAATGATTCATATATGTAAATGTTTATATATATATAATTCATATTAGAGAAGTTAAATAATGAAAAATGTTCAATTTATAAAGAAGTTTAATAAACAAACCTAACTTTTTTTTAAAAAATAAAATACGTTTTGTAAAAGAAATTATAGAAATCAAAATGAATTTAAAAACATGTACGGTTAATGTATAATTAATATGAGATAGAGATGGGAAAAAAAAGTAAGAATAGACAAGAGAATAACACGTGACAAGAGAAAACGAACGAGTGGGAAGGATTCCATGTGCCTTTGAATAAACTACTTCCTGGTTATTTATTCAACTAAATATTTACTTAAAAAGTATAAAATTTGAAGTACTTTAAATTGTATACTTTTACCGGTTTTATATATTAGGATTTATAACATGACCATTAATTTATTATGCGACTGAACCGTAGTAACCAAACAGTATATTTATTGCTTTAGGCTTCTTAAAGTGGTTGAGGAAGTGGTTGAGCTGTCTCTGTATACACGTGTAAATGCTACTACCTTATATGAAAATATTTTTATATATAAAAGAAGTTAAATGTTATTTGTTCCTTGATGGATGTATGCACGCGATACGTGCGCATAGTGACGTAGAAAAATATGTGTGTGCGTTTGCTGATGTAAAATAGTACCCGTGCACATTTACATATAAAATGATGTGTGCATGCTAATGTATATACTCTTGTTTCTTTTGGCTTTTAGTCATTTATGTTGAATTTTATTTATCTAACCGTTTTCTTATTCAGAATGATTCAACTGAAAATAGTAATTAAGCTTTTAAAACAACGTTTTGATACCAAAATTTTTCTTGTCCGCGCGCGAACTAAAATAGTAGTTAAGCTGTTAAAACGGCGTAATGATGACGTTTTGATATGAAAGTTTTTCTCGTCCGGGCGTGAACGCTTTTATCTGCGCACATGGTGAGTGTTTTTATATTTTTGGAAAGGTTTGGTAAGGTTAAGAAGTCAAAATTAATTTTACTTTGGAAGAAAATGTAACCGTTTCCTTCTATTGTCTGTAAAATGATAAGCAAGAAACCTATTTACTATTTGTGTATTTTAACTAGCGGTTTAGTGTTATAGATTGACAGACGGGTTGAGATGAACCTGAACACAATCTGTGTGACTAGTTTGTGGGGATGTAAATTGGTTGTAAATGGGTTTGGTTGTAATAAATGGTTTAAACATCTCATAAATAGGTTGGTGTGTTCCACTTACGTAAAAATATACGTTAACCCTTAAACTAGTTGACATGTCAATCTTTTTAATTAAATGGTTTAAACAATTCAACCTAAACACGACGTGTTTATTAAACATGTTATTATTCATTTATGTTTTTTTTTTCTTTTCGAATGTTTTGATTGTTTTTAATCCGTCGAACTGTGATCAACGGTAACAGATTTTGTAAAATTGTGGTGTTAAGAATAATTAGTAAGTACCTGAGATTTCAATAAAGAAGAATATTTAAGTGTATTATAGATTATTTTAATAAAAATATTTTATTTCCTTACATTTATTGATATAACCCAAATCGACCAATTTAAGAAAACTATGCGACCAAACAGAATGATAGATTTGAACTTGATATCACATATTTTATTATTACACACTCCCATCAAGAACAAGTTCAACTCTTGCTACTAATACATTATTATTTTTGTAGCTATAATGAACACCAACAATACATACCCGACACATTAGCATGACTAGAACTCCCTCTCGGACTCGACCATTTGATATTATGAGCTCCGAGCCTCCGACCTTATAAACTTCGCCACTCTCTTTGTCTTTCACTTTAATGCTCGAAAAGCCTGAAAATGAAAACAACAAAGATCCATATTATAAATGCAATAATATTTTTGGGACACCAGACAATCCCCCTTGTATGGTTTGACCCGTTAATCCGTATTAGAAAATGATCCATTTCAGCCTGAAACGTGTTTTACCCTAATAAGAATATACACTTACAATCATAATCTGTCCATCCGATGCTTTGATCTTCCATGTTGTATGTCACCAACATATTTGTCATTACAACATCTACACGCAAAATAAAACATGAAAAACCCACAACATTTTATAAAAAAATTATTAGCTGCATTTAAAAGATTTGTCATAATTTCATGGATTGTTTTGCCTAACCTCCCAACAAGATCGTATTCGCTCCCCACGGTTGCGGGCCATTACTCAAAAAACCAATGCACAATAAATTATGTTGAAAACACAATGTAACGCAAGTGATTACAAAAAAAATAAATAAATAAAGGTCTACAAACAGCCGGATGTAGGTCCCGTAGTGGGTGGATCTAACAACGTGTCTTGGATCAACCAAACTTAGTGCTAGCGGAAATCACACTAAGTCACCTAAGAGGTCTCGGATCTTGAAATTGTTATTTGCGGGTGAAAAAGAAAGAGAAAGAGAAAGAGAAAGAGAAAGAGTTTGAGGAATTGCCAAAAGTCTTAGTTCCTCATGGCATGCACCCTATTTATAGGGAGGCATGCATGAGAAGCATATTTTATATACACTAAGGCCCAATGGGCTTCTTTACAATGGACCGTGGCCCAACTACGTACAAAATGACCTATCGGCCCAAATACATAACCGAATCAATACAAAAGACTAAATATACAAAACAGGGCCTAACAATCTCTCTCTAGTCTTTAGTATTGGAACCCGTCGGTGTCGTATACCAAGCATTCGTCCTCGGTTAGTGGAAGTTCAACAAGTCTACGCACGAACTTGTTGAAGGCTTCCACTATCCGGTCGGTATTCTGACGTCCCAAATCCTCGACGGTTCCCAGTGGCTTGTTGTAGAGCTTCTTCACATCTTCAATGTGTAGTCCCACAAGCTCATGACGTCAAACAATTTGATCTCGTGCATATCACGACAGTGAATGACGGCCTCGCCGGTTGTGTTGTCGAACTCCCAATCGATGAAGTCTCGGAGAGTGTTGGGAAGATAAGGCTTGCCATGATAAATCTCGTGACATTATTTCGGCGCCTTGTATCTCCACATCGTGCGAGGCTCTCCGGTAGTCGGGTTTATTTCTTTTGGGTTCTTGTACTTGCGACCCTTATTCGGCTCGAAGTCTTTGTAGTTGACTCTCGATTGACGCTGTAGATAAGTCGGGACCCAACTTTCCAGCGTACTTCCAGCAGCACCATAACCTAGAGCTTTCTTTAGATAGTTCAGATCAAGCTCAGGTAGAGTCTTCAGCTCGTGATGACTGAGATAGATGAGGTCCCCGCTGTAACGTCTAATGGCCCAAACGCTATTCCGCTGGTCGTACTTTGCGTATACGATCAGCGAGTCGTCATGATACGGATAGTTGAGCACGCGGGCAGACGCACAGCTTGAGACAATGTGTGTCTTTCGCTTCTTCTTTGGCGGATGGTCAATGACAGGATCGGTTGCAAGAGCCTCTGAAGCTTGAGCAGGAGGAGTATCCGGATATGGCGAGTAGTTAATGTCATCGTCTTGTTCATTTACTACCTCCTCCGTTCCCGTTCTCTCGATGAATTCCTCAAAGCTCATACCTGCATTAATAAAATCATCGATCACACTTGTATTGTCAGTCGGAGAGATGATATCTTTATACAAGCTGTCAAGTAGTGAGTCATCCTCTCTGACTTTGCTGGCTGAACCGGGGTTAGCAGGGTCTTGAGCATCGTGTTGAGAGTGTGGAGGTGATTGAGTGTTATCTCCACCTCCACCTCCTGCCGCCCCGGCCCCTCCATCTCCACCACCACCGTTGCCACCATCACCATCATCATCATCATCATCATCAAAGTTGTCGTGTACATCATCATCTTTATCGTCGTCACCGTCATCCTCACCATCATCTTCTTTATCTTGTTCCACATTACCTTCTTCTTCACCACCAGCTTGAGTCTGAGGTGGAGGTTGTTGTTCAGAAACCAAGCCGGTATCAACCTCACTTGTTCCTTGGATACCCTGTTGAGAAACACTACCAACAGTTACCTCTTCACTCCGATCCACACCCGGTAAGCCTTGCAAAGACACACTCGGTCCTGCAGTGGGTTGTGACCCTCCAAATCTCAGCATCCCATCTGATCCCCTCCAACTTCCAAACACAACATCAAGTATTGTTTCCAAATTGTGAAACGCAGTCGAAGAGACTTGATGCTTGTTGTGTAATTCCTCGATCAGCTTAGATTGGAGTTCATTCGATCGATCTTGGAGAGCCTGATTAGCCTGGAGATTTTCAATCTCTGTCGTTAGGTGTTGATTTTCAGCTAGAAGTGAATCCAAGGATGTGGGGGATGTCAGCTGATTTTCCAAGATCGTAACTCTTGAATTTGTAGCTTCATTCTCAAGATTCCACTTTCTTGTTGCGTCCTCAATCTTCTTATTGACACTTGTTTTAAGGGCATTGGCACTTGGTAACTCCCGTTCAAGAGTAGCCACTCGATTGGCTAGTCTTGTTTGTTCAGCCCTTAGCTCTGAATTCTTGATCGATTCTTGTTGCATCAGCACCTGTTGATTTTGGACTCTTGTGTGCAACGTGTTGATCAACAATATTTGATTTTCATTTTGAGCCTCAGCTACAACTTTTTCATCCTCCAGAACTTGGACTCTTGCTTTTAGCTCATCCTTTTCCTTCTCGTCCTGTACTTCCTTTTGCTTCATCTCCCCTTTAAGCTTGAGGAGTCCAATCTCTCGTTCAGCTCGCCTTGCATTAGATTCCTCCAGTGCGACGATCCTATCGAGGATAGGATCGGCGTATAATGGAGTTGTCGAAGACTTTCCTCGGGAGATAGGTTTGGGTGAGAGGATGGTGGAAGGTTGAGTGACAGACATAGTGGGTGGTGAGGTTCTTTGGATAGGCAAAATGATTGGTTGAGTGATGGTTGGTGAAGTGATAACGGTTTGGCTCCAATGGCTTGTAGATTTGATAGGAGAGCTAAACATAGAGGATGGGAATATTAGGGAGAAGGTGGGTTCAATGGTAGTTTGGATGGGTGATGTGATGGTTTAGGTTGGTTCAGGTTGGGTAGGTAAGGTTTCAGGTTGGGGTGGTGGTGTGAAAGGTGAGGTTTTTGTGTGGGTTGGTTGTTCTGGTGGTGTGGTTAAGAGTGATGGCTCTGGTTCGGGTTGGTTAAGGTCTGGTGGTGTGTGAGGTGGTGATTCTGGTATCCTAGGCAAGAAAGTTGAAACAGGTTGGTTAATATCTAGGGGTTCGGGTGATGAGTCAGGTGAATCATGGAGTAGGGTTTTAGTGGGTTTGGCCATGGATTCTTTCTGGATTTGGGTTTCCTATAGGCTGGTAGTTGAATCTTGGAAACATCTAAATCCCTAAGTACTCGGACTAGGGTTTCTTTGGTTACTACAGGGGGAGAAGGTTTACCTTTAGAGGAAAGCTTGACGAGAGGCTTAGATGACTTCTGGGAGTCTCCAACTTTCCTAATGCGTTTGAGCTGAGGCTGCTCTTCCTCTTCCTCCTCTTCAACCTCCATGGCTTTCCGTTTCAAGTCATGCTTTGACTTGGTTCTGCCCTTAGTTGGCTCATCAGACGATTGTTCCTCACCCTCAGTCTCTGGCTCATCAACCTCTTCTTCCTCAACAGATGCCTCATCCCTTGCAGGCTCTTTTTCCTCGAATAATCCAAACTTAGGACCAGGTCGTGGTCCCGTATACTGATGACCTCTGTCCTTTGTGCTCAACAACACACCAAACACTGACACCTTGATCTCGTGTACATGATATGGCTCGGGATATGACTTCTTGTCTTTCGCCTTCTTGGATCCCGGCCTTGGGACATCTGGAATCATATCATCTAACAACAGCTGCACGAATCTCGGATACATCAACCATGTAGCCCCGCTCTTGATGTTCGCAAGCATGCACAAAAATATCCGTCTTGAGTAGTTGAACTTCTCCTTGTTGGTCAATGCGGACATAATACGAACCCAGTTTGTACTCATGCTATCAAATCCACCTCGAATGTCTGTGAAGCAATGAGTGACAATGTGGAAGAGAAATCTCCAGTATGGTGACAAATGACTCTTCTCTAAGCTCTTCCATTCCGTGTCGTACCCCATCTGAGCAACAAAACCTTCCAGCTTATTTTTGTTTCCTCTCTCATACTTGTAATCCGGCTGGTCAGCAATCTTTAATACTCTTCGAATATCTGCTTCTGTGATGGTTAATTCCTTTCTTGCGGCCGTTGTTGTGAAGGACTGTTGGTGCATATATGTCAGTAGTTCATATGTATAAAGTCTGTAATCGAGTCTGTAATATTGTTTATGTAATTATATGTGTAACAGCGAAGTTGTTGACAAGTTCGCTTAGGCGAACTTGTTAACCGAGCGAAGTTGTTGACAAGTTCGCTTAGGCGAACTTGTTCAACGAGCGAAGTTATTGACAACTTCGCCTGAGGCGAAGTTGTCGTGTATATAAGTAACCTACGGGTTACTGTTTACGCTCGGTTTTTCTGTTGGTCATTTTAGGGTTTTGGTTATCGAGTTCAGTTACGTGTGAGTCTATTGACGTGAGTCTGTAAGCATCTCGGTTTGAGTTATCAATATAACGTGTGGTTGTTCGTATTGTGTGTACGTGTGTTCGTGAGCTAACATTCTACGTCCGTAACGATCTACACAGGGATTCCGCACCTGTGTATATCGGGATATCTCGTGTACGATCCGTCCTGGAAGTTACAATTGGTATCAGAGCCATCGGCTCAATTGTGAGGTTCGGGATTTCACGCGGGTGTAGAAAACGTCTCGTTTGACCTATTCGCGGGACGTGTTTTTATTGGGATTGTGTTATACTCGTGTTTGACAGTCATTTTCAAGCCATTACATCAATCGGAAACTGCTAGATTGACGAAATCAGATCTGAACAGTTTCCTTGTTCATCGGGCGAAGTTACCGTTCTTCAGGCGAAGTTGCCGTCACTGGAAGTAGGGTTTCGGCGAAGATATAAGGATTAAGCGAAGTTATCCTCAACTTCGCTTACCTCCCAAGTTCGCTTACCTCCTAAGTTCGCTCATTCTAAGCGAAGTTATTCTTAACTTCGCCCAGTCAAGCGAATTTAAGACCCAGCGAAGTTACACTTTCCAGCGAAGTTAACTTTCAAGCGAAGTTATTCTTAACTTCGCCTACTGTGCTGTTTGGAAGATTTTTTTTTAAATTTTCGGGTTTTCGTGTTTTCGCAAAGATGTCGTCAATTAACATCTCCGATTTAGTCAAGATGAAAGTAGAAGCGGGGTCAGCCACTAAGGCCCCGAGGTTGATGAAAGGAACTGACTTCGTGGCATGGAAGGACAGATTCATCCAATACATTAAATATCAGGATGCAAAAATGTGGGTGTGCATCCAGGATGGATATATCCCCCCAACTATGCAATACGAAGGTCGTGATGTGGTTAAGAAGTACAGCAAAATGGAGGACGAAGAAAAGAAAATGTATGAGGCCGAGAGCAAGGCCCATGCAGCTATAACTATGGCACTTCCTCAAGAGGTTCTCCACACTTTCAGAAAGTACACTTCTGCGAGAGAGCTTTGGGATGCTCTTGAAAATAGATTCGAGGGGAACGTGGGTATCCGTGCATCAAAGATTAAACTTTTGAAGACCCAGTTCTCCGTCTTCAAATATTTGAAGAACGAATCACTGGATGATATTATCACCAGATACTATCATCTAATGACAGAGCTTAACAATTATTCGATTGCTTACCGAGAAGAAGAGATCGTTGAAAAGCTTCTCGATGCTCTCCCACCGAAGTGGGAAATGTACACAGTTCTGATGAGGGAAGACAGAGACTTTCCTAATTATGATTTGGAGACAGCAGTAAACAAGCTCAGAACCTTTGAGCTTAATATGGTTCGTAAAGAGACACCAACAGATCAGATTCAAGATCCTGGTATGTATGGTGCCAAACTTAACTCAGGCTCAAGTTCGAAGCCTGAATCTGCTGCTTACTACTCCAAAGGAGAGTCAGGTTCTAACTCTTCTCATGAAGGAAACGTTTCAGTAAACATGAACGGTGATGTTTGCTTTGTTGCTGGAGGTTCAAGTGCTTCGAAACCTCAAACATCCAACAGTAGTTTCTCTCCCAGTGCCTCAAGCAATAACTATTCCAAAATGCCAATGAGTGTCAAATCTGCTGAAGAGCAGTTTGCAGTCTATGCATCTTTTATTGCTTCATATGAGAACTACATACAAGGGAAGATTGTGGACCCTGCTGTTTTGGATGAGGATTATGACCAGATCGATGCTGATGATCTGGAGGAGATGGATTTGCAATGGCAAATGGCCATGATAGTGAGGCGAGTCAAGCGTTTCATGAATAAGACGGGGAGAAAGTTTGTTGGTGGTAGGCCCGGATTCGACAAGTCTAAAGTGAGGTGCTATAACTGTCAACAGTATGGGCACTTTGCTAAAGAATGCAGAAACGAGAGAGTTGAACGGGGTCAAGGCCGGTCTGCACAGCCTACTGGGATTAGTAAAGAAGTCAATGCCATGTTGTCTAGAGAAGCCGGTGAATACAACTGGAACCTGCATGCGAATGAAACTGGTGAGCAGGCGAATATGGCTAAGGTAGAAAATGAAGATTGTGAGAAGATGACTGGAGAGGAGAAAGCTACTGGTAAGGAGAAAGCTTTCATGGCAGATAACGATGGTCAACCCTCCGAGGTAAGTTCTAAACCTGTTTGTACAAAATGTGAGAATTTGTCTGAGCAACTTGCTACCATAACTGATCAGTATGTTCGTTTAGATGCTGAATTTAAAACTCTTAAAGAAGATCATCATTTTACTAAGGCAAGAGAAAACAGTTACAAAGTTAAAATAAAAGCATGTGAAAAAGATGTCAAAAGCTTAAAAACTAAACTTGCTGAAAAAATTGATGTAATTGACCTAAGTTATGAGGTTTTAGAAGAAAAAACTAAACTTATTGCTGAACGAGAAAAGCAGATTGCTGACCACCAGGTGAAAGTGGTGGAACTGAACCGAAAACTCGAGCAGTTCCGAAATTCCTCAGCTATTCTAGATCACCTCGTTAGTGATCAAGGTACCTCTGCAAAGAGGGGAGGAATTGGTTATCACGAGGTGCCACCACCTTATAACCACAACTACACTTTCAACCCTAGTATTCAGAAATCTGTGGATTTTGAAGTTCCTCAGACAGTTCCAATCAAGGTTACATGTAAAGAATCAACTGTTAGTAATGGCGAAACGAGTTCGCCTGTTTCTAGTGTAAATATTTCTGTTGCGAGTCCAGTCTCATCGGATTCGGATAAGTTGTCCGAATCAGGTAAGACGAAAGAGAAGGTAGTGTTACCCACTGGTGGAGATAAAAATAAATCTTCTAAAAAGAGTTCTCCACTCAATCCGTACGTCCCACCTTATGTGAGACGAACGGCTGGTAACACTGCCTCTACATCCAAACCAACATTTGACAAGAAAAAGGAGAGTCGGTGTTGCTTTAGATGTAACAAATTAGGACATCTAGTTGCAGATTGCCCTCTGAAGCCGAGATTTAGAGGTGTGAGGCCAAATAAAACTGAGGATAAGCGTCATTTTGTTACTGCTAAAAATGAAAACTTTTCAAAATGCCAAAATGTAACTACTTCAAGTTTTCATAAAAACAAACCTCAGTTTTTCAACCAAACCACAAGATATAACACTTTCAATTCACATAGGTTTGGAAGGCATTACACTCCATCTGCAAGGAGATTTCCTAACAGGACTTACAGGAATTATCCTGATGCTAACTTGAGAAAGCCAGGGTACGGGACGTATCGATCCAAGACCAATTGGTCTTGGGTCCCAAGATTCTAATTCTCTGTTTTATTGTGCAGGAACAGTTGAACAGGGCTGCCCACAGTCTTTGGATTGTAGATAGCGGCTGTTCCCGGCACATGACGGGCAACAAATACTTGTTGCACGACTTAAAACCTGTTCAGGGAGCGAGAGTTAGTTTTGCTGGTGAAAGCGGAGGAAGAATTACTGGTAGAGGTACAGTGTCAAATGGAAGGATGACACTTGAGAATGTGAATTTTGTGGAGGAGCTGAAGCACAATCTGCTGAGTGTGTCGCAGATTTGTGATAAGGAGTATACTGTTCACTTCACGAAGAATGAGGCGAATCATCATAAACCTTATTGAGCTGAACGGGATGATCAATCCCGAGTAACCATGTTTTTATTGAGTTGTTGAGATAAAAAAAAAAAACAAAAAAAAATAAAAAAAAAAAAAAAAAAAAACGTCACTATTGCTTAAAATTAGTCGGTTACCTCAGTTTGATGGACATATTCTCGGATATGTTTTGGTCCTCGTTTCTACTTGTAGAGAACGAGGGTCGCCATAAACCAGACGACTGAAAGTGACCGGGGCGGTTATGATGTGTTTTCTTTCTGTCGCTGAAAATTAGTCGGTCATACTTAGTTAGAAGGACACATACTTGTATGTGGTCGGTCCAGTTGATCCATTGGATCTTCAGGATTGCCGTTTACCTGAAGACTTTGACGTGATCGGGGCGATTGAAGTCAAAATTTTTTTTTTGAGGGAAATGAAATTACTTTTCAAGTCTGTTACTTCGTAAGAAGTTCGTTAGCTATGTTAAACGGAAAATTGATCTAACCTTGGAAAATGATATATATACTGATTGTGTGTGCTTAACTAGTGAAGTTATTAGGCTTAAAAGGCTTTTGGACAATCATTGTATGTCATGGTAACTTTTTATGGTGCGTAAAAGTAGATGTGATACAAACTAATTTTACTTGATTTTACGTGGAAACTCCTTAAGAGTTTTGCGTGTCTTCATATATATCTTTTCGAATGATAGGCAGAAAAGCGATTACCCAGTCATACACGAGCCCATGTGTGTTCTGATTCCCGTGAAGAAAGCGTTTCAAGACACTGCAGTGATCCAGATTCGGGACTTGTAGTTATTTATTACTCTGAAGTCTTAAGTATGTTCGAAAGAAAAAAAAAAAAAATCAATCTTATCGCTTCCAACCGGGCGACAGGAGCGAACACCTCATTGTAATCAATACATGGAGTAAGAATGAATACGGGATCCAGACATAGAATACTTACAAGTTAATCAGACACTATGGGTCGAAGTCAATTCGGGGTGACTTGGGGAAAGCCAAATACGCTTTGAGGATAGATAGGAGGCATCAATATTTCTGAGTTGTTGCCCACTTAAATTTTTAGGATTAATTGAACCTAACTCGTATCACAGAAACGATGAAAACCACTTTAAGTTAAACCTGCTTACAACCTGTCTCTATATGTCATAATACAGCTAAACACAGATCTATGTAACAGTCACGTAGTTAGTATGATTCTTGTTCGGATCTTTTCTAAAACGTAGCAGTCCCTACCGAGACTGAAATTTGATCCCTTATACTTTAAATTTTTTTTTTTTGTACTTAGATAGTTTTATGATTTTTTAACTGGTTACTTAGAATTGATCATGTCGTTTATTTCTTAAAGGGAAAGTTATAGATGTCTTGAAAGGTTCTTGGCATCTCAGGGGGAGATGAGCTGTAGAGGAGATGAGTTGAGGACCAAGCGTCGAGAAGACCGAGACGATGATCCCAATGCACCGGAAGGTGCAGGTGGTGAGCTGCCAAGAACATCTCAAGCTCTTGGGGCTTCCACAGCTGAGGGGGAGTCTACCGAATACAGGGAGGATACAGAGAGGGGATTGAGAGCAGATGGCAAGCCATGGATGGTGATGAAGTACAAGCCGATCCGATGCATCAAGGAGGTTCCAATGAAGAACATGCCTCAAGATGTGTTGAAGAATCTAAAATTGTGGTACGTTGATTGCCAGACTGCTGAAGCCGTGATGGAAGACGAAGATGAACAAGAAGTGCTGAGGGTGTACGACCCGATGCATCTTGTAAACTTATCGAAAGCTGATCTGAAGATGCTCAACGAGAAGAAGATATTCTATATTCCTGCTTGGAAGGATGAAGCAAGGAAATATCAGCGAGTAGTCACGGTGTGTGTGAGAGAAGGAGTGCACGCATGAAGATACAGGATTACAAGACAAGAGCTGAAAGATCAAGATATGAAGCTACTGCCAAGGGGGAGTCTGTTGGTGCATAGATGTCAGTAGTTCATATGTATAAAGTCTGTAATCGAGTCTGTAATATTGTTTATGTAATTATATGTGTAACAGCGAAGTTGTTGACAAGTTCGCTTAGGCGAACTTGTTAACCGAGCGAAGTTGTTGACAAGTTCGCTTAGGCGAACTTGTTCAACGAGCGAAGTTATTGACAACTTCGCCTGAGGCGAAGTTGTCGTGTATATAAGTAACCTACGGGTTACTGTTTACGCTCGGTTTTTCTGTTGGTCATTTTAGGGTTTTGGTTATCGAGTTCAGTTACGTGTGAGTCTATTGACGTGAGTCTGTAAGCATCTCGATTTGAGTTATCAATATAACGTGTGGTTGTTCGTATTGTGTGTACGTGTGTTCGTGAGCTAACATTCTACGTCCGTAACGATCTACACAGGGATTCCGCACCTGTGTATATCGGGATATCTCGTGTACGATCCGTCCAGGAACCTACAAGGACAGAGAATCGTCAACAATCCTAGCAAATGCCCAGAAGTCTAAAACTCAATTGTAGTAAATGGCTGGATTTGCAGTGATAGCATAGGCAAGAGTGAACACCTTATCAGCCTTAGCCTTAGGCAACTCTAGAGCACAGAAGTTGTTATGACCCTGAATTTAAAAGCCAAGAGATCATAAGATTATCATTAAGACAAAAACAAACCAAACAAGATATATACATAAGCATTAAGTATCTACATATTAGATAAGTAGATTTAATATTATCATTATGTACATTTTAGATTTAAAAAGTTAATGACTTAATTTTAGTCAATTTACAAGTTAATTAGTCCATAATGTACAAAGATCAAGTCTAAGACAGTCCATAAGTCCAAACAGTTTATTTTTCCAAAACAGTCTTTAGTGTAAGAACAATCCAGTAGCTTAAGTCCAGAAAAAAATTTTCTAAGTGCACCTTTTTCACATGGAACTTAGGGGGTGTTTGGTACAGAGAATGGAAAAGGAGAGAAAATAGAAATGGAAATGGAATTGTAGAGAAAGAGAATTGGTATGGAGAATGAGAATCATTTCTCTTGTTTGGTACACGAGAAAATAAACAGAGAACTCTTCCATACCCAACCCCACCTCCACCCAACCTGACACCACTCACCACCGCAGCCCCACCACCACCAGCACCACCACCACAGCCCCACCACCACAGCCCCACCACCACCACCAGCCCCACACCACAGCCCTTTCTTCAACCACAGCCCACCACCACCGGCTGCCGCCACCAAATCCCCTTCTTCAACCACAGTACACAAGAAATTAAAAAGATTCAAATTTTTGGAACATAAGATATAGAAAAAGGAGGCTCAGATCTGTCATCACTGCGTCTTTGGAGATTTTGTGGTGGTGGTTGTGGTGGCGATGATGATGATGATAATCAGAAGCCACCTGCGACCACCGCCGATTTCCACCACCACTGTCACCCACCTGCGACCACAATCACCCGACCATCTGAAAACCCTAACCTACCACGAACCACCACTTGAAACCCTAATCTCCGTTCACCCGTACCACCTGCAACCTACAACCGGTTACCATCTCTGTGTTCACCACTGCGAACGGCGGAGACGGGGTGGCGGTTGCAGACTTGGAGACGAGGTGGCGGCCGGAGACGAGGTGGTGGCCGGAGACGGGGTGGTGGTCGGAGACGAGGTGGTGGCCGGAGACGAGGTGGTGACATGCTATGAGGAGGCTGCTGAGAAATGGATTTCTCTTTGTTTTAAAGAGAAATGGAATTCTCTAGTTTTAGAGAAATAGAAATGAAAAGTGGAAAACAAACAAAAGAAATATTTCTAATTCCATTTCTCCCCAATCAAATCCCTCTACCAAACACCCCCTTATTTCGCTTCGCATGTTCAAGCGAAGCAAAACAACAAAAAGCATTTCACTTCGCATGTTCAAGCAAAGCGAAACAAAAAGCATTTCGCTTCGCCTGTTCAAGCGAAGCGAAACAAAAAGCATTTCGCTTCGCATGTTCAAGCGAAGCAAAACAAAAAACATTTCGCTTCGCATGTTCAAGCGAAGCGAAACTTTCTCAAGTGAAAAACTTCCATAGTTGCCCTGTTTGATTACTTTTTCCCTTTCTTTGGTGTCGCCCATATCTGAATTAGGGTTCTGGAAATTTTGAACATGAAACCCTTTTGTTTACACGGTCGATTTGAACTTATAGAACCTGTGAATGAACCTAGATCTACAAACTTTACAATAAACCTAAAAACTAATTAATAAAGATGATAATCTAGATCTAAAGTCTTTAAGATCAGATATTGAACATAATATGAACCCCAATTATGAAGATCTGTTCATAGATCCAGCCGACGGCTCATAAGAACCGTCGCCTCGATCTTGAGGAACCCAGAAACGAGAAGATGAAAGATTTATGATGTTGTAAGGTTATACCGGATGTGGATATTCTGGATTCAACGGCATAATGGATAGTAAATGGTTGGCTCGTTGAAGATTTGAAGATGATTTAGGATTTGAATGTTTGAAGATGAGAGAGAATGGAGGGAGTGAATAGTAATTTGTGTTTGGTGAATAGTGAAGGATATTTTGAGTTCCCATATATATAGGGTCAGCCTATCTCGCGATAAGGTCAAAACATCGTGAGTATTCACCGAAAATTCACTCTCGGACCTCGGTCTTTAATAATATTTGCATTTTCAAACCCCAAAAACATTTACCCACCGAATCCGAGCACATGATTATTTATAAGGTTTTTCTTTTGTCGGTCCTTAACTGTTAACATTTGCAAGATCGATCTCTTTTGTCAAAACAAAACATAAAAAAGAAGACACTAAAATAAAATCAAAAATAAAATTAAAATTAAATATAAGATAAAATAAAATGAATAAAAATTAAAATAAAATTAAAAATTAAACTATGCAGATACTTAAAAATTTAAAGCATTTTAAAGTTAAAATCAATAATATTAAATTAATTTACATAGTTCTTTTCTTTAGTTAATTTACAAAGAACAATCACGACATGGAATCATATTGATTTGCAAAGCCCTAGATCACGTTTCCATTTTGAAATTATTGTGACACAAGTTCATCATTGACTATAGATATTGTCCTCCTTTTTAACTTGACACGTGTTTTGATGCCAGAAATGATACGTTTAAAGTACAATTAGGCACGGTGCTTATCTGGTCCCCACTTAATCGGACATGTTACTGATTCCATCATATCTCAGGCCTACTTTGTGTTAACATATCACCTCAACTTGACTTAGACCTTTCTTAGTTGATCACAGTAATATTATTAACAAACTTGACTTATTGTACACTGTACACATGACACATTGTGCTTTGTACACTTGACTCAATCTAGAAAGATTAAAATAAAGCAGAAGTTCAGGCCATAACAATCAGGTCGGATAATACCATATTATCGCGCAAAGAAAGTTCAAGGCTTGAACAAAAGAAAGAAAATAAAACAAAAAGGAAGACTCAGGGCCTTAACAATCAGATCTTGTATGACTACAAACGTAGAAAGTCCAAGGCTTGAGTCAAAAATAAATGAAAAAATAAAGCAGAAGTTAAAATTCCTAGGACTGACTCCTTTGTTTTTCTTTTTCTTGCTTTTCTTGACGCTTTACTTGACTCTTTTTTTTTACTCAATAAAATAAACGACTGACATTGCCTTTCGTAAGACTACTGTGATTAGGTAAAGAGAGGCTTGGGTATGACATGTATAGTTACATTTTTGCCTTCATGAATATGACATTACGGAATCATGCAACTGCTTCATAATCGTATATCCACTAGTACCGGCAGGAGTTAGGTTTATATCATCCGACACTTACTTTTTTGTCAAGCCTACCTACACATCTATGAATGACCTTGTAGCCTTTTGTTCTACTCTTTTAACTCGCTAGAATCATTACAAACCAATGTACTATCATTTTCCATAAAGTCGGATCAAATTCTTGATTGAAAATTTTAATTATCTGACTCCCTCTAAGCAGGAGCTCCCTTTAAACGGGACAATTTTTTTGAATTTTCTTAGATTTTACTTAAATAGAAGTAAAGATGAAATCAATATTATATATTAAAATAAAATCTTTTTGTTAAGTCAAGTGACTCGATTTTTGTTTTACTGAAAGTAAATTTAAAATCTTTTTGGTGAGTTAAAGTTAACTCATTTTCTCCCTCTAAAATTGTGACATATTTGAAAAATATTTACAATTTTAAAATGAAAGATAAAATTTAGTGAAAAGAAATCATGCCCACAGACTCAACGAGAAACAGAAACCGGGCACGACTAAAAGCTTTGGTAAAGAGATCTGCAAAGTTAAAATCAGTATGGACCCTTTTTATGTCGACAAGCTTACGATTATAACAATCACGAATAAAGTCTGTTCGTATGTCGATGTGCTTAGTCTTTGAGTGCTGGACCGGGTTTTTAACAATAGCAACAGCCGCCTCATTATCACATTTAATCGTTGATCCATAGAAATTCAAACTGTAATCCAGTAGCTGATGCTGGATCCATATCACTTGAGAGCAGCAGTTGGATGCGGTCATGTATTCTGCCTCGGCCGTGGAGGTGGACACGGTGACTTGTGTCTTGCACTGCCATGAGATCAACCGATCTCCCAGGAATTGACATCCACCAGATGTGGATTTTTTGTCCAAGTGGCACCCCCCATAATCGCTGTCGGTGTAAGCATGAAGTTCCAATGGAGAATCTTTTGGATACCAAAGACCCAAACGTGGTCTCCCTTTCAAGTATCTGAAGATACGCTTGACAGCAGTCATGTGGGATTCTCTTGGGTCAGACTGATATCTGGCACACTGACAAACAAGGAACATGATGTCCGGTCTGCTTGCAGTGAGATACATCAAGGAACCAATCATTGACCTATAAAGGTGTTGATCGACTGGTTTTCCTGATGGATCAGGAGCGAGAACAGGACGCGTAGCGATTGGTGTCATGAAAGCTGTTGAGTCCTTGAATCCAAATTTCTGAACAATGTCATGAATGTACTTTTCTTGGTGAATTATAGTCCCGTCCTTCTTTTGCTCAACTTGTAAGCCCAGGAAGAAAGTCATCTCCCCTAAGGAACTCATTTCAAATCGCTTCTGCATGATCTTAGAAAACTCCTTGCACAGAGTCTCATTCGTGGACCCGAAGATAATGTCATCAACATACACTTGAACGAGAATCAAATCATCCTTCACTTTCTTGACAAAGAGAGTTTGATCAACAATGCCTCTCTTGTATCCGTTTTTTACTAAATGATCAGCCAGTGTGGCATACCAAGCACGAGGAGCTTGGTGAAGACCATAAAGTGCTTTGTCAAGTCGGTAAACGTGGTCATGATAATTTGGGTCTTCAAAACCTAGTGGTTGGCTAACATAAATTTCTTCTTTTACTTTCCCGTACAAGAAAGCAGTCTTCACATCCATCTGATACACTTTGAAATTCATGTACGAGGCGTAGGCCAAAAAGATACGAATTGCTTCCAATCTGGCTACCGGTGCATAAACTTCATCGTAATCAAGTCCTTCTCGTTGACAAAAACCTTGCACAACTAACCGGGCTTTATTTCTGATGATTACCCCCTTGTCATCTTTCTTATTACAGAACACCCATTTCGTTCCGATTGGCTTCTTGTGTTCTGGCTTCTTCACCAACCTCCAGACGTTCAGCTTCTTAAACTGTAACAGCTCTTCTTGCATTGATTCTACCCAAGAGTTTTCCTTCAGTGCTACTCTGTAATCCTTGGGCTCTACCTGTGAAATAAAACAAGTAAAAAGACATCTGTTAATGTTACCAGAAGTGCTTCGTGTCTGAATTCCGGCGGATGGATCTCCAATGATGTTCTCAGTTGGATGTCGACGATGAATTGGTAACTGAGGAATTTGCTTGACATGTTCGACTGGTGTTGCCTCAAGTTGAATGGTCAAGCTCTCTATGGGATGAAAGATAGCATCCACATTTACAGGAGCATTTGGTTGAGGGTCATAAGGATCTTCATCGTGATCAACCATATGTTCCTGTGTAATGGGAACTTCCCATAGGTTATCATAAAACGGAACAACAATGGCAGGAACTGTAGTGGAGTCGGTGCTGCCAGAAACTCCAGTCTGAACTGGATCAGTCTGCATCTCTGCCTGAACAGTCTTCTCAGCAGATCCATGTATTTCTTCATTAGAGGTAGGTGTAGAAACTGATTCAACCACACTTGGATCATCAGCTGGAGGGGTTATGTGACATCCCTCGATTTCGGGTCAAATTGTATTTATTTTGTATTTGTTTTTATGTTGAAAACCGGCCCGATTTATATCCCGAACATTTCAAATATATAAAATATTGGATTTTATGTTACTAAAACATTCCAGCTTGTCTAATTTGAAAAACCCCTTTTACGGATTCGAAAACGGACTTAAAACGCTCAAGATACATCAAAAACGAACTTTCGGACGCGAACCGACGTGCTGACCATCAACAGATCAGCAGCAGCCCCATTTTTGTTTTTTTTTTTTTGTTATTTTGTGACTTGTCTTGACCCCTCTTGCATGCAAAACTTGATATCACACCCCATGCTTGACCCTTTCAACCCACCCTATATATACACCCTATCCCCTTCATTAATCCTTACTCATTCATCTCTTTCTCTTCCAATTCTCAAGCATTCAAAGGTGTTCTTCATATTTTTTTGGCAGTATGACTTTCCAAAATCAAACTGACCATAGTCTTACATTATAATCAACTTGTTAACATTTATTTATACTTGAAGATTGTTATACAACATATATATAATAGCACCCTTTGTACCTTCGGTGGGCATTTCTCCGGTCTCGGTCGGTTAAGTGTCCGGCCCATAAGACAAAGCTACATGGAGGACTTGTAGTAGTCCTTGATTATATATATTTTCCGCATCTAACTATCAAACTTGTTATACTTGTTTAAATTCTGCTCATCTTAGTTCTATTTTACATTTTGAGTTCCATGGTTATGGGTTTGTAGAGACTAGCCTCGGTTATTACGTAAATAACTCCAAACCGGAAGCCGAACTCTTGTTTACTAGTTTGTTTAAATAGTTGTATAAACATGTTTTATGTAAGATTTGAGTTTCTAAAATCATTTTAATTAGTTCCATGGTTATGGGTTTGTAGAATATAACCTCGGTCTTATCCCGAAACAAGATCCGAACCGGAAACCGAACTTTCGTTTAAAGACTTTGTTGTTGACTTTTTGTATGTAAAACTTTGGTATTATTATTTATAAATTATTTTACAAGTTCTATGATATTTGGACATGTGGTAACCATTCTTGGCCTTATTCCAAGATAAAAACCGAACCAAACCGAACTAAACCAAGTTTACTCGCTTAAGACACACAAGTGTGTTTTTAACCATTAAAGCTTATATATTTCTTTAAAAATACTTTATAAACTGATTTTAATTATTTTCACAAAGTACTCGGAATGTTGAATCCAACTTGATCTTATAACAAAGTTTGGACCGATTAAACCGAACACTCGCTTAACGGACGTTGTTAGTTCTAAAACAATAGAACTACATACTTGGTTAAGTCTCTTTAAGATTTATTGAGTTATCTCGTACATTTATTATTTTGGGAAAGTTGACTTTGGGTTTGGTCAAGTCACCAAGACCCGAACCGACCACCTGAACACTCGTTAAAACCCGTTTTAGTATCTATATTATAAAGGGACTTGCTTTCTTGCATTTTTACCCACCTTATTACTTAACATAGGTTGAGTAAAATTAAGGGCTAGATACTTTAACCCGGTTTCGAGCAAACTTACATTTTTAAAGGACTATTATTATAATTTCTTAGATATTTACATTTTAAACCTTAAACTTTAAATTGTTTACATTTCTTATCATTTATTTTCGTTTAAAGACTTCCAAGACAACTTTTCTAATACAAGACTTCTTCTCCTTTATTCTTCGTTCGTTAAACTCATCGTTCCGGTTAATCTCCAAATAATTAAATCTTTCAAGTTTATTACTTGAATGTGAGTACTTTCATCCCCTGTTTTCACTCTTTTATATTTTGGGGGTGACATTGTAAACTTATTCAAATCCAAATAATTTATACTTGGGTTTTAAACTACAAACTTTATTGTATACTTTACTTAAATAAATGCTCGATTTGATGATTATATGCTTGAGTGCTAATGTGTTTACCGCTTTTGGATGGTTGATTCATAAATCCGAGTATATCTGGCATCCCCTTATAGAAAGGTGTCGTTAATGTATTCTTATTAACGATTTCATACAAAATCCGAGTATATTTGGCATCCCCTTATAGAAAGGTGTCGTTAATGTATTCTTATTAACGATTTCATTTATCTAAATTGTTGCTATTATTTATTGTTTTGTATACAAGTTGTGGAATTTCATATTATATATCTATTGTTCAAAAACTATGAAACTGCTCACCAACCTTTGTGTTGACAAAATCTATTTATGCAATGTTACAGGTTTGACTTTAGGTTGACTCGAGGACTTGAAGAAAAAACGTTATCGAGGCTATTAGGATATTAGCAAAACGAACATTATACTATGATTTGAATTCGGTTATTGTATGAATAAGTTATGTGACTCTTTGTGTTTTTATGAATTTAAATGAGTTGATTAAATATTGTCACTTAATAGTGTCGTGTGCGATGAACAATCGGTTGCGCCCCGACGTTTTCGTCATGGTCGGGGTGTGACAGGTTATTTCTTGATGAAACGGGACACCATCTGCCTGAACTTCCATGTTATCGGCAGATACTTACGAGTCTGTGTCTGAGTCAGAGGCATCCTCATCAATGGGGATTTTGGTAGAGTCAGCAGAGGGTTGCACATTGACTGCCGGGGCTGTTTGATTACCCACATGTGGAGCATTAAGTGTAGGTGAAGCAATCTGAACATCTGTCATACCTTTGACAACGGCATGCAATAAAATTGACTGATCAACATTTGTCGGAGTTGGTGCAGAAACAACAGGAGACACCACTGGTGCAGGAGGTGGTACATACATTCCTCGAAACTGCCTGAACAAGCCTTCATAATCATACATCCAATAAGGACCATTGTGTGCATCGGTAGGTTTCAGTTCTTGCCAATCAATGTTGTAGGACTCCAAAATCACTGAGGATTTCTTGTTGAACACACGATAAGCACTTTTGTTAGCAGAATAACCAACAAAATAGCACTCATCCGCCTTTTCAGCAAACTTTGAAGTTGTAGCAACATTTGACTGAAGCATTGTGCAAGGACATCCGAATGTCTTGAAGAAGTTAACCCTTGGCTTGTGTCCATAAAAGACTTCATAAGGTGTCTTATTCAGTCTTTTGTTCAGCAACACACGATTCTGAGTGAAGAAAGCAGTATTAATAGCTCCCCCCCAGAAGAACAAAGAAAGTTTGGAGTATGACAGCATGGTTCTTGCAGCTTCAACCAGTGTACCATTTCTTCGTTCAGCCACCCCATTTTGTTCAGGAGTGTAGGGTGCACTGAATTGACGAAGAATCCCCTTGTTGTGACAGAATTCATTGATTACTTTGTTGCAGAATTCTATTCCATTGTCGCTTCTAATGCACTTGACGCTTTTGTCCGTCTGATTCTCAACCAACACAATAAATCTGATAAGAAACTGAGATGTCTCATCCTTGTGTCCTAGCAGAAAAGTCCAACTGAAACGCGAGTAATCATTAGTAATAACCAGACAATAGGCTTTTCGACCTATTGCCATTGGTTGGACGGGACCAAAAAGATCCATATGCAACAGTTGAAGAGTGGAGTTTATGGAATTGACAGTCTTAGGGCGGTGAGGAAGTTTGTGCTGTTTGCATTTCGAGCATGATAAACATTTTTCAGCACAATGAAAAGAATTTACAGGCAGGCCCCTCACATGTTCACCTTTAACCAACTTATTCAAGTTCTTAAAGTTGACATGCCCTAGACGACGATGCCATAAAGATGAGTCATTCTCCGAGGCCTTGGACATCAAACAAGAAGCAGACCGCATGGAATAATTGCTTCTCATGTCCAGAATATAAGCATCATTGTGCCTCGGAGTACGCAACATAATCCACTCTTCAGGGACTTTAAAACCTGGTTTAGAATAAGACATTCATTTTCAGTGAAAAGAGTTGAAAATTTCTTATCGCGGATTTGAGAGACACTGAGCAGGTTGTGGTTGAGCTGTTCCACAAGGTTGACTTCATCGAAGGTCAATTTACCATTTGAGACCTTGCCTTGTTTCGTGATTTCTCCTCCTATGTCACCTGCAAAAGAGACATTTCCACCATCGAATGGTTTAATGTCAAATAACAGGGACTCATCTCCTGTCATATGTCGGGTGCAGCCACTATCCAAGTACCAAATACTGTTGACAGGCCTTCCTGGCTGACCCTACATACATGAGCAGCTAGTTAGTAGAAGGGCCCCGAGACGTAGTTGTCTCGGAAAAAGCAAACATAAAGTCACCCAATTTTTTTTTATGATTCTTAAAAATATAATCTTTTGGAGAATCTGAATCTGAAGTGCAATCACTCGAGGAACTTGAGTTAGGATTTCCTCGGTTCTGGTAAGGTATTCTTGATTGCTTTCGTTTTGGTTTGGGTTTAACTATCAAATCTTCTTTGTTTGCTTTGGTGAACGGTTTAGAATGGTTTATGAGGTTTTCAACTTCTGACCCATTGGCTAACCGCTTCCTCACTCTTTGGGTTAGCCAGAATGGTTTCTTGGGTTTGTCGGTTCTTATAATTCTTGAATCCCTCTCACTAGCTGAGGTGCAAGTTTGATAAGGCATTTTCTTAGGTAGAACATTAAACTTAGTAAATGTCTGATCAAACTTACTTTTAACGTCTCTTTGTTGCTTATGCCAGTTCTTACAATGTCTCGCAAGATGAGACAGATTACCACACATAAAACAACATTTTCTTTTATTACAAACATAGACAGGTTGATCACTGAAGTATGTGGGATAAGGTGATGTGGTAGGGTTAACATATTGACAACCTCTATCTGAGTGATAATTAAACACATTTGAATGATTAGATGCAAAATAATTTGATTGCCTAGGTTTCTGACCAGAGTAGTAATAGGCATTATCAAGTTTATCATGAAATTGAGAACTATTATTATAATTAGTATTTTGTGAAAATGAAGTTTTCCTTGAAGGCACATATTTACAAGAAGTGCTTGGTTTTTCATTTTCAAAGACAGTTTCTTGTTTTCTCAAGTTCTCAAAATCACGATTAGTTGACGAGCAACTAGGACTTGTCTGTACATCAACTTTAGCCTCTTTTGTTTCATCAAAAACTGTTTCACACTCAGAATCAGACGAAGAACATTCACTTTCATTACATACATCATTACAACTGTCTTCACTAGTGGTTTTACAAAACACAGTTTTTGATCCTGACATCAAACATCCTAACATGGATTCACAAACTTTATTACAGACAGGGTTGTTAATTGTTTTTGTTAGACCCACACAAGACTCAAAACGTGGTTCTAATCCTCCATTTTGCTTAAACCCTGATTAACCTTCCCACAATCACCATTGTTTATATCACCTACTTCACAAGACACATTGACGTTAGATTTATCAAATGATTGGATTGGAGCAACAGTTTGAGATACTGCAGGAACAAATGTCACAGGTTTTGGTATTCTACCAACCCCGCATGCCATTTCTTCATCAGGAGAAGTATTATAGCTAAAGTGGGGCAAACTGGTGTAGTTATCATTGAATGGTGGTGGTACGGCAATGTAATCGTAACCCAACCCCGCTTTAACTTTAGCGCTTCTCTGGGCTCCAATAAGATCATCTAATTTTTCAGATGACGCCTCAAATCTTTCGACTTGTTTTTCCTTTTCTTTCTTATCAGAAACTTCGAGTTTTAATTTCTTAATTTCTTATTTTAAATCATTAATTATGTCTTTATAATAAATGACATTATGCTTTTCTCGAAAAATTTCAAGTCTAAGATTAGCTACATCATCGTGATGAGTTTTGATCTTTTCAATGTAGATCTTGTCAACTTTTACATATTCAGTGTTCAACTGACGAAGTTTTACATTTTCTTTCAAAACTTCGTCTTGTAAGTATCTATAGTATGCAACCTTATTAACACAAGCTTCCGTGCAAAGATTTTGTTATACCTTATCAAGGTGTAATGCATTTGAACCAGCAACAGAAGATTAAGAGGCTTCATTGTTTGAAGAGAAAGCCATGCCAGCCATATTGAGAGGATTCTGCAGCTCTTGAAATTGTTCATCCCAATCCATACCAGTGTGGACCTCTGTTTGAGAGACAAGGGCTCTTGAGTTTGAGCTTGAGCTGCCCTTGTGTGGACGATTCCCGATTCTTGGAGCTGAGTTGTTTGGCTTATGTTCCTCAGACCTCTTTCCAGCAGCTTTCACATTTTCTTCATTAGTTACTTCTGTCACATGAATATCGTTTGCTGGTTTGGGAGGATTTGTACACTCCCTGGCAAAGTGACCCATTTCTGCATAATTGTAGCATCGAAGCTTGCTCTTGTCGAAACCAATTCGCTTTCGATCAGAATCATTGAAGCTGTCTTTCCCATATGTTTTGATGAAATTGGTGGCCCTTTGCACAGCCATGGCCATCTGGTACTTGATGTCCATTTTCTCAAGATCCTTTTGATTGATGTCTTTCAAATCACCTATCTTAAACTGAGCCGGTAACAGATTCCCTTGCAATAGCTCTTCATGACAAGACAGAAAAGCTTTAACAAGTGTCACATTTGAATCATTCAGCATGGGAATGGCTTCACAGTAGCTGGAGGGCTTGTTTGCTTGAGGTTTTGTTGCAGAAATTCCATGTGCCTTCAGAGATTGAGCAACTGCACTGTCAACTGCCTTTTGAAACGAACTTGCACTGGATGGAGTTGATGGGTTGCTGGTAGAAATGAATGCTGTTGATTGTGAAGGAACACTTGGGGAGTACTTAGGATTGGTCACAGGATACACATTTTGTTGGGTTTTGCTGACAAAAGCAGTTGGCACACTTGAAGATGCAGTACTTACTCCGGCTTGATTCAGAGAATTCATGTGATTGTTCATTCTCATTTGTTCATCCATTTCAAATGATTTGATAGTGGATATCAATTCACTGTTTGTCATGCCATTCAGATTGGTAGTTCTCTTGATCGTTATTGTGTTTACACTCCAACTGTAAGGCAAAGAGTTCATCAACTTGTGATTGACCTCAGAGTTGGGGATGTTAACACCTGCAGCTCTTACTTTAACCATGAGCTTCTCAAACCTCTTTACCAAGTCTAATACAGCTTCACCTTGACGATGATTGAACATGTTGAATTCTTCCTTCAATAGTGCTTTCTTGTTTTCTCTAATTTCAGCATTTCCTTCAACCATCTCAACAAGAGCTTCCCATAATCCCTTGGCACTTCTGTGTTCACGTAGAGTCTCAGTGATCTCATTCGAAAGACAAACTGTCAACAGCATAAACGCTTTCTTGTCTTGTGCTAACTTATCTATATCATCTTGATCATAATTTTCAGGTGCCTTAGGTTGTTTCCCAGCATCAGTGCGAGTTACTGGAACATGAGGACCCTCTTCAAAACATCTCATCAAATCAGTTTCAGTTAATGAGATAAAGTTCATGAACCTCCATTTAAAATCAATAAAATTATCATCTAAGGTCATAAACTTAGGAGGTTTTTGAGGTGTTCCCACTTGATTTTCCAACATCAAGTAACCCTTAAGCAACTCAGAATCAGTGCTCGTCATGAATTTAGTAGTAAACAGTTCAAATTTTCAAAAATAGTTAATCTTTTTTGCAAAAAACAGCTTATGCGAAGCAAAAAAGTTTCAAGCGAAGCGAAACAGCAGTAAGCGAAGCGAAATTGCTTGAAGCGAAGCGAAACAGTCTTGTGCGAAGCGAAAGAGATTCAAGCGAAGCGAAAAGATCCAAGTGAAGCGAAACGATCCTAGGCAAAGCGAAAGGATCCTAAGCGAAGCGAAAGGATCCTATGCGAAGCGAAAGAGATCAACTTTCTAGAAGAAATCTTCCTCAGGATTTTTTTTCACCAAACCTTATCAGATCTGGTCAAAAGTAGTTGCACAGACTTCTATGCCATGAGAAGCGAAATACTTTGTTAACCTTTTGAAACCTGAATCAACCACTTTAACACCTTTAAATCTAAAACTTTTCGGATCTAGATCTTGAACACTTGCAACTTTCACCAAGAATACTTTGTAAGACATTTTTTTTAATGAAGAACTAAAGCCGAATCTTTTTGTATTTTTGATATTTTTCTTGTTTTTGTTGTTTTTGAAGATTTTTCTTTTCAAGAACACTTGAACACTTTGTTTTCTTCTTCTCAAGATCAAAACCCAAAGTTGTGATCCAAAAACCCTCAACTAGTGAGCCGAAGCTCTAATACCAATTGTAGGTCCCATAGTGGGTGGATCTAACAATGTGTCTTGGATCAACCAAACTTAGTGCTAGCAGAAATCACACTAAGTCACCTAAGAGGTCTCGGATCTTTGAAATTGTTATTTGCGGGTGAAAAAGAAAGAGAAAGAGAAAGAGTTTGAGGAATTGCCAAAAGTCTTAGTTTCTCATGGCATGCACCCTATTTATAGGGAGGCATGCATGAGAAGCATATTTCATATACACTAAGCCCAATGGGCTTCTTTACAATGGACCGTGGCCCAACTACGTACAAAATGACCTATCGGCCCAAATACATAACCGAATCAATACAAAAGACTAAATATACAAAACGGGGCCTAACAGCGGAGCATATATATACCCGGCCGGTTCTGAAAATATACTGACTCGGATGAACTCTCAACTTCATAGCATTGGCAAAGTGAAACGTGACAATCGGAAAGGCATTATCTACACTGCGGTATCAAATATAAATTTTACTTCTTAAGCATGTTTAATATCAAGAAAGCTTAAAAATAATTGATTACAAATTAAAATTTTAAGTAGCATAATGAGAGTCAACTTTCCTTCGCTCGCATAGCACTTGAACTTGTCATCAACTGTGTGAACATCGACACCCGGTCGTGTAGCCATAACCTAAGTCAAATAGTCAACAGTGAGAAAAAAATTTATAAATAAATGTAACGCGGCGCTAAAAATAATAGTATAGATACCTTTTCCATTAACTGGCTAATCTGTTGAGGAAAATAAGCTAAAGTTGTACTGCTATCATTTATGGCTCCTCGTGTTACTGGAGTGTTGAACATATACGATGGAAGCGTTACAAAGTCCTTATCCACTTGAATTGCTTTCAACTCAATGATGAAATCGTGCCTACAATGTAGATAAAAATGTAATCAAGATTTATTATAGCAATATAAAGATAACAAAATGTACATTCTTTTACATTTGAAAGAAAGAAAGAAAGCTTACGTATTAGGCAACAACGGTGTTGTATTTACTTTAGGGTGCATAACTTCTCCAATGAAAGATCCCGCCTTTAGAACGAGTCAAGCAATGAGAAAACATCTTTCTCACCTTTTTAGATGACGTAAGTTGTGATAACATCGATGACTTAGATTGTCCGAACCCTAAAATTCTATCAAGGGCTTGTCTGGTTTTACCTAAAGTCCCCGATTGCCTCACTCCACACCTATTTTGGATAACAAAAGGTGAAGTTTTAACTTGGAATCATAAAATGACTCCGGCGGCGATTCAACCCTAGTCAACGATAAATGGGGTCACCATCATGACGCACGAACACTAGGTTACCAAATCTACACAGACTTTCCGGAAAAAAAATCATAGTCGTCTAAGGCCAAATATAGCAACGAATCTTCTCAACCTGTTGCTACATATCATAGCTGAACCACTACTGTTGAGGAGATTCAAATGTTGGATGCGCCGCAATTTTGACTAAACAACACATTTGTATACTTAGCAAACATCCTATTTCAAGTGATTGGTTGTTATACTAAAATCTAACCACATTTTAAATTTGATTTTAAGAGTTTTACACATTTTAATGCATAATGTATATAAATAAAAATGAGGTAAACTTGTCTTTTAAACACATAATTCATACGTTGATTTTCAATTATTTAAAATATTTATAATTTTTCACCCTCAACTTTAACCAATTTTTATTAAATTAAATAATATCTGCAAGTTTACCCACTCATTTTTAACCAAATTTTATTTTTAATTTCAATTTTAAACCAACTTCCCTTACGATATAATACTTGTTTCCATCAATATCTGAAAAATAATCTAGCAAAATAGAACTCGAATATTAATAACAAAGCTGAATCAGTTGATTCAAACCCGCTCTGATACCAAGGGTAGGTCCCGAACACCGGATTCGACAAACGAATGGAATTTGTTTTTGATAAGTGATCGAAGCGGGTGCAGTGAAATCAAATGATCGAACATATAATGTAAAGATAATAAAGGATAAACGATCTCGTAACCGGTACAAAGATTCATAATGAAAGAACCGATCCCACCCATGATGAGCTCTCCTTGGATAGTTGATTACACCATGAAATACACACATAAAACTAACAAGTAAAGTCCTATTTATAGCCAAATAACAAATATTTTAGAAGCTTTCTTCTCGTTGAAGCTAAACGTGTACACCGAAGCTCTGGAGTTCACACCCACTTTAATTATTAGCTTGACCATAAATATATTGCGAGTTTCACCATATTAACCCCGCAAGTCACAACTTACTGGCCTTACACCAACCACTTGAAACAAAAAAACCGTGTTGTCTCATGATTCGAAACCAAACACAAGTAGCACCGCCATTCCAGTTGTCACCGTAGACATCATAAAAGTGTTGCAAGGCTTGATTAATCTCTTTCTCAAAGTAATAGTCAATGCCTAGGCGTTCAACTTCATCGACCAGTTTTAACGAACTTGTATGGTCTGTAGGGATGTTCAAAGCTCGCAACATTTCTTTCCTCACTTCTTCTATGAGCTCTTTAACCACCTTCCTAACACTAGCTTCATCTTCTTGCTTCATTTATGAGTCAGATTATGCATGTAGCAAATAAATAATGCATAAAAGTTAACTAATTACGCACAGAAAGTTAGGCAACATGTAAAAATAATTACGCAACAAAAGGTTGTGTAACTTGTATTTAAGACTTTATATGCTTCGTACTTTAAGCATCCTTTGTACGAAAACCTGGCCTACACACACGTACACATGTGGATTGACTTCGGACATAGGTTTAACTGTTTAAGGAATATATATGTAAACGTCTGTTAATTTAATTATTCCTGTTTTAGTACACATATATTTTATTTTTATTTTTGTAGATGTAATTTACTTATAATGCATGTGAAATACATATATTTTTATAATATTGTTAAATTGAGCGCTTTCGAGTTATCACAACTCAAATGAGTTCTCATACGCAGTTTGTGAAGGTATGTACGAACCTGTTCATAGACGAGAAATTGATCTCCCCAAACACTGGGAGGAAATGTAGCAAGGGGGCGCTTAACATCATCTTGTTTAGCAGACTTTTTTTGTGACAAATTTAGATTGATATAAAAGTTTCGTAAATTGCTTGAATTAGAAGTGGAACTAACGAGTATATATAGTGGGTACGTTGATGATGACTGATGGCATCTTTATCCCATCTTGGCATCTTCTGTGAAATATTTTATTGAACCCTTTTCATCCTTTGTATATATGAAATTGCAATTGTATTCTTGCACTAAAAGTTTCGTAAATTGCACTAAAATAATAATAATAATAATAATAATAATAAAAAGCATCTTTTATTTGAAAAGTTGTAATACATACTTTCCACCAACCTCACCAACTGGTGTTAAAATTCTCGTCAAAAAATAACTATTTTGCCTTCACTTTTAGAGCATGTTTGGCATAGAGTTTTTAGGAGCTTCTAACTTTAAATTTTTTTTTAAAAAAAAAGCTCCTACTTCATTAAAAGCATTATTTGGTTGAAGGAGCTTGAAATTTTTAAATCATGAGAAAAAGTTTAATGCTCCTACTAGTAGCATTTAGAAAATGTTGGTACATGATGTCAGTAGTTCAGTGTCTAGTGTCTGTAATCGAGTCGTTTGTATTTGAGTTTGTATGTAAGCGAAGTTGCTAACAAGTTCGCTGATATAGGCGAACTTGTTAGACAAGCGAAGTTAGTGACAACTTCGCCTGAACATGCCAGGCGAAGTTGTCGTGATTATATAAACTAGGTTACGGCTTAGATAAACATATAGAACGAGTTCATTAGTCAGAGAACGAGTCAGAGAGAGTCTGTATTTGGTGATCTTTGTATCACGTGTTTACGGTTGCAATATAACGGGTTTGTGTTTATTGTAACGTGTTTAATCGTTTTGTCTTCTACGCTCGTAACGTCTTACGTAAGGATTCCGCACCTACGTAGAACGCGATATCTCGTGTAAATCCGGCTGAGAACCTACAATTGGTATCAGAGCATTTGCTCGATTGTGTGGTTCGGGATTATCACGCGGGTGTAGAAATCGTTCCGTTCGACTATTCGCGGGACGAGTTTTCTGAGTTTTTGTGTTATACTCACCTCCTACAATCTTAAACAACCCATAACACCTTCACAAACCTCGTAAAGTCCAGAAATCAAACCTGCATATTCATCGTGTTCATCAGGCGAAGTTGCCGTCACTGTTCGTAGGGTTTCAGCGAAGATATAAGGTTAAGCGAAGTTATCCACAACTTCGCCTACCTTCTCAAGTTCGCTTATCTCAAGCGAAGTTACCCACAACTTCGCCTACTTCACAAGTTCGCTTACCTTAAGCAAAGTTATACACAACTTCGCCGAATCAGGCGAATTTAAAAAGAAAGCGAAGTTCAGAATCAGCGAAGTTCAGACTTAAGCGAAGTTATCCACAACTTCGCCTACAGTACTGTTAAAAATAAAATTTTTATTTTTCGGGTTTCTGTGTGTTTCGTGAAAGATGTCTTCAATCAACATTACGGAACTAGTTAAGATGGAAGTGGAAGCGGGTTCGGCTACAAAGGCACCGAAGATGCTTAAGAAAACCGATTATGTAGCGTGGAAAGATCGTTTTGAACAATATGTCAAGTACCAAGATGCTAAGATGTGGGTATGCATACAAGATGGTTACATTCCACCTACTGCTGAGTATGAGGGTCATGATCAGATAAAGAAATACAAAGAGATGGAAGAAGAAGAGAAGAAAATGTATGAGGCCGAAAGCAAAGCTCATGCAGCAATTACAATGGCTCTTCCACAAGAGATTCTGCACACTTTCAGAAAGTACAAAACTGCCAGAGAGCTTTGGGAAGCGCTTGAAAACCGTTTTGAGGGTAATGTGGGAATCCGTGCTTCAAAGATTAAACTACTTAAAACCCAGTTCTCGGTCTTCAAGTATCTGAAGAATGAATCACTTGATGATATCATCACTAGATATTATCATCTGATGACAGAACTCAGCAATTATTCGATTACTTACAAAGAAGATGAGATTGTTGAAAAGCTTCTTGATGCTCTCCCACCGAAATGGGAGATGTACACCGTGTTGATGAGAGAAGACAAAGACTTTGCCGACTATGATTTGGAAACGGCAGTAAACAAGCTACGAACTTTTGAACTAAACATGGTTCGAAAAGAGACACCTACTGATCAGGTTCAAGATCCAGGAATGTATGGTGCCAAGGTTAATACAAGTTCAAGTTCGAAGTCTGATTCGTCTGCTTACTACTCAAAGGGAGAGTCGGGCGCTAACTCAACACATGAAGGTCATGTATCTCTCAACATGAATGGAGATGTATGCTTTGTAGCTGGTGGATCTAATGCTTCTAGCCCTCAAGCAACCAAGAGTAGTTTTTCCCCAGGTGTTTCAAACATCAACTACTCAAGGATGCCCATGAGTGTTAAATCTGCTGAACAGCAGTTTGCTCTCTATGCATCCTTCATTGCTTCGTATGAAAATTACATTCAGGGTAAGATTGTTGATCATGCGACTTTGGATGAAGATTATGATCAGATAGATGCTGATGATCTGGAAGAGATGGATCTGCAGTGGCAGATGGCGATGATTGTGAGAAGGGTGAAGAGGTTTATGAAGAAGACAGGAAGGAAGTTTGTTGGTGAGAGACCGGGTTTTGACAAGTCAAAGGTGCGCTGTTACAACTGTCAGCAGAATGGCCACTTTGCGAAGGAGTGCACGAATGAGAGAGTTGAACGTAGTCAGAACAGGTCGACAAACCAGAATGGGGGTGGTAATGATAATAGAGCCATGATTTCCAGACAGAATAGGGAAAATAACTGGAATCTTCACGTTGAAGAAGTGTTCGAACAGGCAAATGTGGCGAATATCGAAACTGCAGATACTGAGGGAGTGACTGGTGAAAGTGAAGCTTACATGGCAGAGGCTCAAAATGAAGCTTGTATGGCAGATGTGAAAGATCAGCTCACCGAGGTAAGTACTAAACTCCCTTGCACTAAGTGTGAAAATCTGTCTGAACAATTGACAACTATAACTGATCAGTATGTTAGTTTGGATGCTCAATTTAAAACCTTAAAAGAAGAACATCATTTCACTAAAGCTAGAGAAAATAGTTATAAAGTAAAAATAAAAGCTAGTGAAAAAGATATTAGAAGTCTAAAAGCAAATCTAGCTGAAAAAATTAAAGTAATTGATCTGAGCTATGAAGTGTTAGAAGAAAAAACCAAACTAATAGCTGAAAGGGATAAACAGATAGCTGATCATCAGGTGAGAGTGGTGGAACTAAACAGGAAACTTGAGAAATTCAGAAATTCAGAAATTCCACCGCTATACTTGATCACCTCGTTAGTGATCAAGGTTCCCCAGTTAAAAGGGGTGGAATTGGTTATCATGAAGTTCCACCACCTTACAATCATAATTACACTTATGATCCTAGTAATCAGAAATCTGTTGATGTTGATTATAGTCAGACAGTTCCGGTTAAGGTTACTATTAAAGATCCAGAAGTTAGTAAAGGCGAAACGAGTAAGCCTGTGTCTAATGTGAAAATTTCTGTGCCTAGTCCTGTCTCATCTAACTCGGACAAGTCTTCCGAGTCGAGTGAGACAAAACAAGAGGCAGTGTTACCAAAAAGTGGGGAGAAACATAAAACAACTGAAAAGAAATCTCCACTAAACCCGTATGTCCCACCTTATGTGAGACAAACGGGCAGTAATACAGCCTCAACATCTAAAACAACTATGGAAAAGAAAATTGAACACAAGAGTTGTTTCAGATGTAATCGATTAGGACACCTAATTGTTGATTGCCCTCTGAAGCAGAAATTCAGAGGTGTGAGGCCTTCAAAATCTGAGAAAAGAAACAGTAATCAATATAATGGAAAAAATGAAAACCCATCAAAATTCAAAAATTGGTCTAATTCAGGTTTTCAAAGAAATAGATCTCAGTTTTTCACTGCTAACAACCAAACCATAAGTAATAATTCATTTAATTCACGATGGTTTGGATGGCCTCATAGTCAATCTCCAAGAAGGTATCCGCTCAGGACTTACAGAAATTATTCTGATGCTAACTTTGAACAGCCAAGGTACGGGATGTATCGACCCAAGACCAATAGGTCTTGGGTCCCCAGATTTTAACCCTCTGCTTTAATCGTGCAGGAACAGTTGAACAGGGCTGCAAACAATCTATGGGTTGTGGATAGCGGCTGTTCCCGGCACATGACGGGTAACAAGAATTTGTTACATGAATTGAAACCTGTTCAAGGAGGAAGAGTGAGTTTCACTGGAGAGAGCGGTGGAAGGATCACAGGAATTGGGACTGTGACGAATGGAAAGATGACTTTAGAGAAAGTGAACTTTGTTGAAGAATTGAAGCACAATCTGCTGAGTGTTTCGCAGATCTGTGACAAGGATTACACCATGCATTTTACCAAGAATGAGGCGATTGTGTTGCATCCTGGTTTTAAGATACCCGAGGATTGGATTGTTATGAGGGCTCCAAGAGAGAAGAATACGTATATCATGGACATGAGGTCAACTGAAATGGTCACAGAAGAATCGTGTCTTTTGTCGAAAGCGACTGAATCGGAGTCCGAATTATGGCATAGGAGAATGGGGCATATTCATCTTCGGAAGATGAACTACATTGTCAAGAATGGGTTGGTGTTGGGTGTTCCCTTGAAGAATTTCAACTTCGAAGACAAATGCTTAACATGCAAGAAGGGAAAGCAACACAAGAAATCCCATCACACCAAGAAGATTAATTCTATTGTCAGCTCCCTAGAACTACTTCACATGGATCTCTTCGGTCCAGTGAATGTAAAAAGTCTAGGAGGAACATCTTACTGCTTGGTGATCACTGATGATTTCTCTCGATATTCCTGGGTATATTTCCTGAAGTCAAAGGATGAAACTGTTCAGATGGTTAAGAATTTGATTACCAAGGTTGAGAATATCATGGGAAAAAGGGTTAAGTACATCAGAAGTGACAATGGGACTGAGTTCAAGAACTATGAGATGGAGATCTTCTGCTTACAGAAGGGGATTGAACACCAGTACAGCGCTCCGTATACACCGCAACAAAATGGAGTGGCTGAGAGGAAGAACAGAACTTTAATTGAAGGAGCCAGAACCATGCTGGTTGATTCGAAACTTCCCGTGGTGTTCTGGGCTGAAGCAGTTGCAACAGCCTGTTATATCCTTAATAGAGTGTTAACTGTTAAAAGATTAAATAAAACCTGTTATGAACTTATGCATGGGAGAAAGCCCAACTTGAGTGGTCTTGAACCATTCGGGTCACCGTGTTCGATATTAAAGACCAATTCTAAATTTGGTGAAGTAGCCGACGAAGGAATCTTAGTCGGATACGTTGTTGGGACTCCCAACAGACGGGTCTTTAATACATCGACCAGCAAGGTTGAGGTGGTGTGTAACACTGATATCACAAGTTACAAATCACCAAAACCAAGCACGGGACCCGCCGAGGTTTTCGACTATGATAGACTTTTTAAATCTTCTAACATGCCTTATTTGGAGTTTGAAGAAGTTGAGGAAAGAATGGCTACGAAGATGATATGCGATGAGGAAGACACTTTGGTGCAACGACCACAGTATGATGAATGTCAGCCTTCCTCGTCAAATGCTGTCAATACCCCTTCTGCCTCTACTGAAGAGGAATTCATCAATCCGTTTCACTCTCAACATCAATCACACATTGATGAGCTATCTTCGAACTTGGAAGATAATCTGAATGTCAGTTCGGTTCCGACTACGAGAATTCACAAAAATCACCTTCTGGAAAATGTGATAGGTGATCTGTCCGATGGTGTACAAACAAGACATAGCTTGAATGAGCACACCTGTGTTTACACAAGCATTAAAGAATCAGGCATAATCAACGAATGCTTGTACACCTGCTTTATCAGCCAGACTGAACCAAAGAACTATCAAATGGCTCTCAAGGACAGCTCGTGGGTCGAAGCCATGCAAGAAGAATTAGCCCAGTTTAAGAAGATGGAGGTATGGAACTTGGTTGCAAAACCAAGGAATGTGCATGCGATTGGCACAAAATGGGTCTTCAAATGCAAGAGAGATGAGAAAGGGATTGTTATCAGGAACAAGGCGAGGCTGGTTGTTAAAGGCTTTAATCAGCAAGAGGGGATTGATTACAATGAGGTGTTTGCTCCTGTGGCAAGATTGGAAGCCATTCGGCAGTTTTTGGCATTTGCTGCTCATAAGGAGATGAAGGTTTTTCAGTTAGATGTGAAGAGTGCGTTCCTAAATGGTAAAGTCGATGAGGTTGTGTACGTTGAGCAACCTCTGGGTTTTCCTGACCCTGACTTTCCCGATCACGTGTACAAGCTAAGTAAAGCGCTGTATGGACTACATCAGGCACCTCGAGCCTGGTACTCAACGTTATCCGACTACTTGCTTGAGAATGAGTTTGAAAGAGGTAAGATTGATAGCACATTGTTCTTCAAGAGAAAAGGGAACGACTTTCTACTGGTGCAAGTCTACGTGGACGACATTATCTTTGCTGCATCAAAGGTCGCCATGTGTTAGGAGTTTGAGGCCGTCATGAAGAAGAGATTTGAAATGAGTGCTATGGGTGAACTAACTTTCTTTTTAGGACTGCAGGTTGATCAGAAGAAAGATGGTATGTTCATTCATCAGACGAAGTATGTCCATGATGTTCTCAAACGTTTCAAGATGGAGGACAGCACTCCATACGATACTCCAGTCTGCGTCAACCACAAATTGGGTGCTGAGTCAGACAACGATGCAGACGTGGACCCAACCCAATATCGGGCTATAATAGGTTCTTTAATGTACTTAACTGCTTCAAGGCCTGATATAATGTTTGCTGTTTGTCTTTGTGCTCGCTTTCAGGCAAACCCAAAGGTATCTCATTTGAAGGGTGCGAAGAGGATTCTACGGTATCTCAAAGGCAAGCCTAAGCTGGGGTTGTGGTACACGAGAGGAGGAGACTTGGAGTTGGTCGTCTACACAGATTCTGATTATGGAGGGTGCAATCAGAGTCGGAAGTCTACAACTGGTGGATGTCAGTTTCTTGGTGGCAGACTAGTGTCCTGGCAATGCAAGAAGCAGACCTCAGTCGCAATTTCAACCTGTGAAGCAGAATACATGGCAGCATCCAACTGCTGCTCCCAGGTTCTTTGGATTCAACAACAGTTGCGCGATTATGGTCTGAATTTTACTCTTACTCCTATTTGCATTGATAACACTGCTGCTATCTCAGTAACTAACAATCCCATTAAGCACAGTAAAACTAAACACATTGACATACGTCATCATTTTATACGGGATTGTGCTGAGAAGAAACTGATTGAGCTCAAAAAGGTTGATACGCTAGATAATTTCGCTGACTTGTTTACGAAAGCGTTTGACAAAACTAGATTTCAAAACCTTGTTGAGCTAAATGGGATGATCAATCCCGAGTAACCATGCTTTATGTTTTTGTTTTTTAAAAAAAAAAAAAAAAAAAAAAAAAACGTCACTATCGCTTAGAATTATGTCGGTCGCCTCAGTTTGAAGGACATATCTTCGGATATGTTTGGTCCTCATTTCTACTTGTTGAATATAAGGATAGCCATTAACCAGATGACTGAAAGTGACCGGGGCGGTTTATGATGTGTTTTCATTCTTTCGCTGAAAATTAGTCGATCATACTTAGTTAGAAGTACACATACTTGTATGTGGTCGGTCCACCTGATCCATTGGATCTTCGGGATAGCCGCTTACCTGAAAACTTCAATTTGATCGGGGCGATTGAAGTTAAAAATTTTTTGGGAGATGAAATTATTTTTCAAGTCTACTACTTCGTAAGAAGTACCTTTACTATGTTTAACAGAAAATTGATCCAACCTTGGAAAGTGATAGATATACTGATTTTGTGTGCTTAACTAGTGAAGTTATAAGGCCTAAAAGACTTTAGAACAGTCATTGTATGTCATGGTAGCTTCTTATGGTGCGTAAAAGTAGAAGTGATACTAACTAAATCTACTCGATTTTATGTGGAAACTTCTTATGAGTTGTGCATGTCTCCATATATATCTTTCCGAATGATAGGCAGAAAAGCGATTACCCAGTCATACACGAGCCCGTGAGTGTTCTGATTCCCGTGAAGATAGCGTGTCAAGAAACTGCAGTGATCCAGATTCGGGACTTGCAGTAGTTTATCTGAAGTTGTGTAAATGTTTAAAAATAAATAAATAAATAAATAAATAAATTTTGAGACATTCTAGAGTTCATAATATTTAGACTTCTCAATCAAGGTGCAAGATAGAGAACGGGATTAAGAGTCCAAGGATCGAAGAGTTACTACTATTTAATCAGACACTACGGGTCGAGGTCAACTCGGAGTGACTTGGGGAAAGCCAAAAACGCTTTGAGAATAGATAGGAGGTATCATAATCTCTGAGTTGTTGCCCATTTAAAATTTTGAGCTTAATTGAACCTAACCCGTATCACAGAAACGATGAAAACCATTCTAAGTTATTTACCTGCTTACAACCTGTTTCTTTATGTCATAATACAGCTAAATACGGATCTGTGTGACAGTCACGTAGTTAGTATGATTCCTGTTCGGATCTTTTCTAAAACATGGTAGTCCCTATCGAGACTGAAATTTGATCCCGTGTATTTTATTTTTAAATTTTTTCTGCTTATGTAGTTGTTTGATTTTATACCTAGTTACTTGGTCTTAATCGTATCATTTAATGCTTTAAAGGTTGTTTTAAAACTTAATTGCAAATTGTTCAAATTATAGGGGTTTGTTTTGAAAATTTTCATATATAGGCGAACTTATCCATAACTTCGCCTACAATAGGCGAAGTTATCCATAACTTCGCCTGTCAAATTTTGACCCTATATAAAGAAGTTTTAAGGTCAAACAGTATCATTATTTAAAAAACCTAAGCCAACTTATCCTCCGAAACCTAAGCGAACTTATCGTATTTTCGATCTCAATCTTCTGTGTTCGTTCTTTCTCTGTTCTAAGTCGATTAAAGGTGTGTAGGGTTTATAGTTTCATATACTCATTGTTTGTGAGGTTGATCATCGGTCGTTTCGACTCGATTATCGACCTCGTCTTTCGAAACCTTAAACACCCGATTTCAAGCTTGTTATTACGTGTTCGTAATATACCTGAACGTCTAAAACTTCATAAAATCATGTGTTACGGAGTCCTCGATCTCCAATTTCATCATCTACACGTCGTTCGATTATCCTAACTGTTGCCGATTCGAATTCAGCGAAGTTACAGTTTAGGCGAAGTTATCCGTAACTTCGCCTGATTATATATTTTGAAACAGTTTATGAGGCGATGTTGTGGTTAGGCGAAGTTATCATTAACTTCGCCTGGACCTTTTTACTTAATAGTTATCAGACGAAGTTCAAGTTGAAGCGAAGTTGTTCCCAACTTCGCCCCACCTCTAACTTCGCCTATACAGAATAAATCACAACTTCGCTCATGGTAACAGGCGAACTTGTGATTTGTGTTGACGTGTATCTAACTTAGTCTGTTTGATGCAGATATGGCTGCTGTAGGTGGTGCAGGCGGAGATGACGGTGGTGATAACCAGAGACAGTTCTTCCCGGGTCACAACATGTATATTACATTAGACCCGGAGGCGAGCGGAGTTGATGATTTCCGCGAAATCATCACATTCTTACTACGCTCGCGTATATTCCACGCGATCACTACAACACTGCCGATATCCTTGCCCAACATTGAGGATTTTTGGCAGACCGTGGAATATGACTGTAGAGTCGAGCCCCCGGTGATGCGCGCAACAGTCAACAATCAGGTTGTTCAGTTCTCTTCTGAACAGATCCGGGCGGCTTTACGGTTTGGAAATGAGACAAGGGATGACCCGACAGAGTTTGTGGCTCCTTTCCGTGATGGAGCGTTTTTGAGGATGGGATACTCTGGTCCCTTGGGGGATACGCAGAGAAGGAAAGGGTTTTTACTTGACCAGTGGCGCTTTCTCATGCATGTCATGATTGTATGCATGTCAGGGAGAAAGGCGGGCACTGATGGCATGGGCGCGACCATGCAATCGGCGATGACTGCTCTGACTTACAACAAGCGATACAGCTTTAGTCAGATGGTCTTCTATGAGATTTATCGTCAGAGAAGGGCGATGGCGCGTGAGAGATTCATCATGTATCCAAGATTCCTACAAATGATCTTGAATCATGTTGCTCCAACGCTACCTCAGCGCCGTCCGATCAGATACGTTGAAAGTGTGAATAAACGGATCTTTGCCCAATGCAGATCCTCCAGTGCGAGGAGCAAACCTGAGCTCCGTCCTCGGCATACTCCACTATTTGGGTACTTAATCAACCCAGGGTATGTGCCTGCTCGAGGGGACGAGTTTCGAGACCCGGCACCACAACAGGCAGGAGCACCTCAAGTTATACCTGCTGCACCTGTTGTGTCACCGGAGGAGAACGTTGACCTTGATGCTGAATTTGGAGGTCAAGGCTACTTTGATATTGAACGGGTGGATCCAGAGGAGTATGTGCAAGTCTCGGATGAGAGGGTGTCGACTGTGAATGTTACTAGGACAGCTGCTACGGTGGCTGGTTCTGATGAGGCAAGAAGGATTTTGGTAACACATGAACGGACTCATGGGAAAAGAAAGAGAACTGATGATGATAGCGAGTCAGATTATGAGGAAGAGGTACAACAGTTAATACGCAGATCAAGAAGGGAACGGATAGGTGCAGGATCTGGAGCTGGTGAGAGCTCGAGGGTGGTACGTTTCACTCCACCCGCACTATCCGGTATGACAATGGTTCTCTCATCATTACAGGTTACAAGGCCAAGCGCCACGGACGTTCCCGTGGTGGCTACCTCATCTGCCTTTGGCCTCCCACCAACTTCATTCCAACTACCGACTCCGGAGATTGTTTCGTTGCCGCCTCCGACTGTTACTCCAACGGAGGTCGTGGCACACTTTATTGAGTCGACGGTTGTGGCCACTGCAGGGTTATCGGTGACGATACCACCTGCGGTTACGTCTTTGCCTACTTCTGAGGTCCCGGTTACATCGGAAATCCCTCCTCAGTACACTCAAGATATATCACATCTGAGGTTTGATTTCGATGCAACCTTATCAGACTCAGAACGAATAGCAGCACTTGAATGGGTCGTGGCAGAGCAGTCAAGGATTAATCTTATCCAGACCCAGGCTATTTAACGCCTTGTTGCAGAGAATCAGATGCAGTCGTCCCTGCTGGTAGAACATGGTAAAATCATAGATGCTCTGAAGGAGTTCTTGGCATCTCAGGGGGAGACGAGCTGTAAAGGCGATGAGTTGAGGACCAAGAAGCGCAATGATAGAGACGATGATCCCAATGCATCGAAAGATGCAGGTGGTGAGTTGCCAAGAACTGATCAAGCTCTTGGAACTTCCACAACTCAGGGGGAGTCGACAATTGCAGCTGGTGGTGATGATGTGGTGGTAGTGGAGGTTGAGGAGATGGATGATGACTATATTGGTGATGATGATGTATTACCGGTGGATGAGATAGAGAAGATTGGTGAACAGATAGTTATTGATGATGATATTGAAGAGGGAGAGATAGTAGAGGAGAATGTGGAGCATGAGATACCGCAAGTCGAGAACGAGTCAGAGAGAGTCTGTATTTGGTGATCTTTGTATCACGTGTTTACAGTTGCAATATAACGGGTTTGTGTTTATTGTAACGTGTTTAATCGTTTTGTCTTCTACGCTCGTAACGTCTTACGTAGGGATTCCGCACCTACGTAGAACGCGATATCTCGTGTAGATCCGGCTGGGAACCTACAGAAAAACTATAAGCTTTTAGCATTTTAAATTACTTAAATAACCTTCCAAAATAGATACATTTACTATTATATTTTTTAGTTATGCACATTTTAGTCATTTTATACATTTTATTAAAAGATTCAGCTACTCTGCCAAACATTTAAATATATCTAAAAAGCTACATGTACCAGCTTAAAGCCACTAGCCACCAGCTTCCAGCTAGTTTTGACAAACATACCCTTAAAGGACAGATGCAAGGCCCCGTACCTGACAGTCCTACTGGACGTTAGATTTACTCATAGATACAGTTTAAAATCAGAGTTAACTAAATTTTTTTGTGGAATAATAAAACTTCACCCATTCATTATTACAAAACATTCAAATCTCTTTAAGACAAACATTAAAATGCAACTTAAAGTTAAAACATAATCAAAACGTGACAAAAATCTTCTTTCGGTGCCGGTCTTTATTCTTCAATATCATGTGTACTCCTCAAGCCAGCCGTCTCATTTTATTTGTCTGTGTGCATATTAAAAGTCAGTTATGTTGAGTGAGTTCTAGTTTAACAAGTCACATGTTATTCTTACACATACATACATACATACACTCGTATCCGAAGATACGATTCTTACACACATAACCCGTACTTACATTCTTTACCTCTTACATATTTTTGCGTTATACTCTTACAGACTAGCAAATATATTAACTCTTGCACAAAAATTCTAGAGTTTGTCACTCTAACTCTTACACGGATATTAGAAGGGTATGCCGCCCTAACTCTTGCATAGATATTATAAAGTCTGTCACTATGACTCTTGCATAAATATTAGACCATGCGTAGTGGATTGAGCCCCTATGGGGCGTTATGCGCCATGTGACGCTACGTCACCGTAGGGGCTTTATGGCTAAAATGGATATAGTGGATGGAGCCCCTTCAAATCATTACTTTATTATTATTTTATTACAAAAATAAACAAAAAACAAACCCACCAATCACCTTCCACCCAATTTCCCTTACCGGCGCTATGTAGGAAGCGCCCACCCCCTCCATAGCGCCCATAGCACCCCGGGGGTGGTGTTCCCGGCACTATGGGGCTCTATGGATGGGGACGGAGCCCCACTACACATGGTCTTAGAAGGGTCTGTCGTCCTAACTCTTGCACATATATTATAAGGGTATGCCACCTAAACTCTTGCACATATATTATAAGGGTCTACCATCCTAACTCTTACACAAATATTATATGTTTCTGTCACCTTGACTCTTGCATTCTAACCATTTTACAACTCTTACAATTTTATATGCATTAACACAATAAACACATACGACATATTCTTACAATATACAATTATAAATATATAATGTATATAAACACTTTTCTTACGCGTATGCACACAGCTTCAAAACATTTAAAAGGAAAGAGGACTAGAAAATCAACTGGATCCAGTTATGCTTAGAGTTAATAGTAGTTCATTTCTTCAACTGAGCATGACTAACTGTTTAGCAATTAATCTTTAATTAACTATTCTACAAAATTGACTTGACTTAACTTACTTAATGTTTCTAACTTGCTAACCAAAAGTAACCACAATATGGTCCTCTCAATCGCGAGTTATCTAGTAATCGCTATCGCAGCTGGTCACTAATTAGCAATTTCTTGGGCTTATTCGCATTCGCATTTGCCTATTCGTATTCGCATGTACAGGCTGGTTTCATCGGTAACGAGCATGGTTGTAAAAGTCGTTAGGCGGTCCTAGACGGTTGATGTGTTGTAAAACACACGTCTTTTCCGCGCTTTTTATCTACGTATTATATTATATTTTATATGTTTTTACTTGATTTATATAGGTTTTACGTAAGTTTAATAATATTGTAGGTTATGGCTTGAAAGAAAGAAAGAAACCGAGCTTTTTCGAGCATTCTACGGGCCTTTTTACGCATACAAGTTCAAGACAAAGCTCAAGGCCCTACCCAAATGCATCATGGAGGCCCAAGTCTTACCCTAATGTCATAATATAAAAAGAAAAAAAAAATAACAAACTGCTACAGTTGCCGCGACCGGTACTGTAGTAGCTACAGTAGCCGCGACCGGAAAAAAGGAAGAAAGGAAGAAAATCTTTTTTCGGCTTGGAGTTGGAGCTTGTGGTGGCTAGGGAAGGAAGAAGGAAGCAAGGACAAGTCTCGGGAGCATTCACTATCAATTTTACAGCCAAGGAGCAGCCTAAAATTACTTCATATCCTTCCATCTTTTACATTGTTCATCATATTATTTTACTTGTTCAATTCACTACATAGTTTTGCAATTGTGTTAGAGATTGACTTGTTTATGATTGTTATTGATTGTTGGATGATTGTTAAGATGTTTGGTATGAGTTTAATGATGTGTTTATTACTTGTTCATGGCTGTCCAAAAAATATGAGAGGCTAAACTTGTTAGTTCTACCTAGGAATGATGATTATTGTTAGGTTTTGATAGGTTTTATGGATTGTTTGATTAATAGACTTGAATTGCTATTGTAAAGTTTGATTTAGACATGAAATAGGTTGTGTTTAAGGGCTGGAAATATTGATTAATTTATTGCATGAACCCCGTGTGTTGATTGATTAGTTTTGTATTGATTGATCGGTGCATTGTTTGATTCTAGACTTTGTGTTTAGGGTTTGATTGCGGTAGGTACCACCGTAGGGTTTTGTTGCATGATTATTTGGTTAAAGTACAGCGGTTAGGCACCTTCCTTGAGACCGAGAGGTGATATGGAGTTAGGGTTGTCTCATTGCCTTTGCATGCTAGAATAAGGATTGCGCGAGAGCGAGTTCGTTTCTTGTCAGGTTCAGGTGTTTGAGCGACTAGTTGATCTATTTTGGTTTAAGTTGAATTGTTCCTCTATCCTTGGTTGTGTAGTATTCATTTCCATTAGGGTCGAGTGTTGGTGAGACCGAGAGGTAATCCTTCATTAGAACACGTTAGCAATTGTTTACCGGTTTGGTCGTTTTAGCCGATTTTGAGTAGTTTAGGCTTGTTGTGTGAGACCGAGAGGTAATCCAGTGAGCCCGAGCGATCCTTAGTCGTGTCATCTTTAGAGACCGGTGTCTTGATATCATTCAATCCATTAGCTTGTTAGACCTACAATTTGATTCAAACCTAGGTAGACGTTTTTCTCCATCCTAAGTTAACACAGTTAGATTTCCGTTGAGTTTTCTATTTTTGGTAAGTTTTGTTAGTTAGTCCAGTTAGTTCAGTTAAGTTAAAAGAAATCAAAAATCAACTAATTATTATTCTAAGGTAGGTCTTGTCTAGGGTTAGTAATCGTTAGCGTCTTATGTGTCCACGTGTTCGATACTCGGACTTCCTAGGTCTATACTACTTGCGATCGGTACACTTGCCGATTGTGTGTGGTTTTAGGATTTTCGTTTTATATTTAAAGCTTAGTTGTGAAGGTCAATTACTATAGGGTCTTTAGACACACACATTTTCAGGTTTAGATATGTTTTAGTGAAAAATTTTGTAATTCATTACTACAAAATCAAGTGTTTGCTATTATTATTGATTAATGCTACGAAAAAAGTCGATCTTTGATTTTGCTATGATTTAACTATGGATATTCCGTTTCGAACGATATTCGTAGAAACCTTGTGTGACATTCGTCAATTTCGGGTCTTGTTTGTATTTGTTTTTGTATTTGTTTATTATATAAACCGACCCGATTTGTAAACCGAAGCTTATGTTATAATCAAAATGATGGATTTATGTTACAATATTTTTCACACTTGTTGGGTCTTGAAAATATCCTATTTTTATTTTTATTTATTATTTATTATTTATTTATTTATTTTTTGTTGTTTTGTGTTTTTGTCTTGATCCATTTTGCATGAAAATTCTTGTGTCTCACACCCATAGTTGACCAACAACATTACCCTATATATACACCACATTTCCTCTTCATTTTCTCTTGCTATAACTCCAAAAAAAAAAACTCTCTCAAACATCAAAGATTCAAGGTTATCTTCTTAAGTGTTCTTGAAGGTTTTTAGTCTTTCATCTTAATTAGTTTATATAGCCTTATTAATACTTGTTTATGGTTGTGCGACATATATATAATATACACCCCTTGTTTACCTTTGGTAGTTAATTCTCCGATTCCGGTCGGTGAGGTTTCGGACCTCATAAGGAAAGGCTTCATAGAGGACTTCGTGTCCTTGATATATATACATCTATATAACTTGTTCATATATATTAATCTTGCTTATTTTAGTTTGTTGGTCATGTTTACAAGTTCCATGGTTATGGGTTTTTAAGAGTCTATGCTTCGGTTTAACCGTAAATAGCTCTAAACCGTAAACCGAACTTTGTTACTAGTTTTGTTAAATAATTGTTTAAACATACTTATTGTTAGATCTAAGTTTCTAAAATCATTTTTACAAATTCTATGGTTATGGATTCGTAGAATCTTACCTCGTCTTAACCCGAAACACGATCCGAACCGAAAACCGAACTTTTGTTTAAAGACTTTATTGTTAACTTTTGGTTGTAAAACTTAAAGTATTTTTATTTGTACATTATTATACAAGTTCTTTAGTGTTTGGACATGTGGAAACCATCCATGAACTTGCTGTGAGATGGAAACCGAACCAAAACGATTCTTACTCGCTTAAGACACACAAGTGTGTTTTTTTTTAGCCATCAAGACTTGTATATTTCTTTAAAAATAGTTACAAATTGATTTTTAAATATTTTCTTAAGTACTTGGAAATGTTGGATCCAACTTGATCTCATAACAAAGTTTGGACCGAAAAAACCGAACACTCGCTTAACGTGCGTTGTTAGTTCTAAAACAATGGAACTACATACTTGGTTAAGTCTTATTAAATTTTATTGGGTTATCTCATAACATTCAATATTTTGGAAAGTTGACTTTGGGTTTGACCAATTATCAAGACCCGAACCGACAACCCGAACACTCGATAAAAAAAAACCCGTTTTAGTATCTTTATTCCAAAGGGATTTGCATTCTTGCATTTTATCCACCTTATTACTTAACATAGGTTGAGTAAATATTAAGGTTAGATACTTTAACCCGGTTTCGAGCAAACTTACATTTTTAAAGGGTTATTATTATAAATTCTTAAATAGTTACATTTTAAAACCTTGAACTTTAATTATTTACATTTCTCAACATTTATTTTGTTTAAAGACCTTCAAGACAAACTTTCTAAATTCAAGACTTCTTTTCTTTTTAGGCATTGTGCGTTAAACTTGTCGTTCTGACAAATCTCCAAATTATCATCTTTCAAGTTTACTACTTGAAGGTGAGTACTTCATACCCCATTTTCCATCTTTTATTTTGGGGGTGACATTTCATACTTATTCAACAAAATGCTTTATATTTGAATTTTAAACCACAAATGTAGTTGTATACTTTACCTAAATAATTGCTCGATTTGGTGTTCTATGCTTATATGCCTATGTGTTTATCGCTTTTGGTTGGTGGAACTATAAAATCCTAGACTATTTGGCATCCCCTTATAGCAAGGTGTCGTTAACGTAATGCAATTAATGATAACTATAAAATCCTAGACTATTTGGCATCCCCTTATAGCTAGGTGTCGCTAATGTGTTTAGCGATATCTATTTATCCAAATTACCACTTTTATTTATCGTTTCGTATGCAAGTTTTGTGGCTATCTTTATTACATACTAATATGATTAAACTTATGAATTGCTCACCAACCTTTGTGTTGACAAACTTTATTTTATGGAATGTTGCAGGTTTGCATCTTGGTTGATTTATGATTGTGAAGAAAACGACATCAAAGACCTTAAGATATTAGTAAAAATGAACAATATCAAATTTGCCATATTTTGTGATATCTTGTTTATGGTTATTTTATGGATAATTGTTATGTGACATTTTCGATGTTGTGAAATGAAATGAGTTTATTAAATACTGTCACTTTAATTAGTGTCTTGTGCTTATGGACAATCGTTACACCTCGGCATGTTCCGCCGCCTTTGGTCGGGGTGTGACACCTTGAGAAAATAAGTATAATAAAAAGGAAAATTGAAAATTAATAATCTCACCTTTTGTGTATTGGGCGATAATAATTTCACCTTTAAAATTCACTATTAACGGTCGCACCTTTCAACTATTTTTGTCTCAGTGGTCCTCAATTAAAAATACTTAACGTCGTTAAGTTTTTTCCCTAGTTTCAAACCGATGTTTTAGGGATTTTGATCGGAAGAATGATACGAGTCGACTGATGTAAAACTTATCTCAAAATGGTGATTCAAATGGTTTGATTTTTTTTAATTTGAAATTCAAGCACCTGAACTGATACATTGTTTTGTCGTTTAGATTAGCATTTCGAGATAAGTTCTATATCAGTCGACTCGTATCCTTCTTCTAATCAAAAGCCATAAAACATCCATTTGAAACTAGGAAAAAAACTTAACGACGTTAGGTATTTTTTAACGGATGACCATTGTGACAAAAATAGTTGAAAGGTGGGACTATTCATAGCGATTTTTAAAGGTGAGATTATTATCAGCCAACACACAAAAGGTGGGATTATTTATTTCCAATTTGCCTCTAGAAATTAACTGATTAAACCAAAACAAACTTTAATCAAAACCAAATAACAAACTCGGTCATCAGTTCTACAAATTGTTGAATTCGGTTTAAAACCGAACAACCTGTTTAGATTTGGTTAAAGCCCACTTATAGCATTCTCAACCCATCCTCTATAATTATGTGAAGAGAATTTGCAAATTATAGGGTAAGGTTATTAGAGCATTCCCAACCCATCCCCTAAAATTATGTGATGAGGGTTTGTAAATTATAGGGTGGGGTTGTGAGTGGTTGTGAGTGTAAATTATAGGGTGGAGAGAAAAAATGTAGTGATTTTTTGTAAATTTAGGGAAAAGGTAGTGATTTTTTTGTAAATTATAGGATGGAGAGAGAAAACTATAATGAAAAAGGTATAAAAAATATTATTTAATTGAACAGGAGAGATAAATGTAGTGTTTTTTATTGTAATTATATGATATATATGGATATAGGGATAGGGAACGGGATGAGAATGCTCTTGGTGGTTGTGAGTGTAAATTATAAGGTGGAGAGGGAAAAGTAGTGATTTTTTATAAATTTGGGAAAACTTTGTTTACCCCTATTTATTTTTTAGTATTTGTTGAATTGGTTGTGAGTAGAGAAGAGAGAAAAATGAAATGATAAAGATATAAAAAATATTATTGAATTAAACAAGAAAGAGAGTTATAGTGTTTTTTTAGTGTAATTATAGAGATAGGGATGGAGGACGGGCTAGGAATGCCCTAATTATTTACCTCAGTTTGTTTAGATGGTTCAACATTTGAAAATGTTTTATTTTTATTATAAAGCATACCAAATCATTTTCATCTAATAATCTCCCACACAAAATCTTATTAGTTAATTTTAAGGGTGGCAAATGTGATCCATTTGGTTGAATGGGTTGTAATAAAATGTATATAATGGGTCAGAATGGGTCAAACAAAAAAATAAAAAGGATTTAAACGGGTGAAAACGGGTTGACATTTTTTGAGTTTTTTTTTAGTGGAACGAGAAAAACAGAGGAAACTTTTTAGATTTTTTAATTTTTTAGTTTTTTTTTTATATTTCGAGTTATGATTTTTTAATTATCTTTTTAAAAATTTTTAATGAGAGGTTTCTGAAATCCCAACCCAATTTGACCCATTTAAAAAATCTCTCATTAAAAAATTCAAAAAAAATAATTAAAAAATCATAACTCAAAATATAAATAAAAAATTAAAAAAATTTTCTCCGTTTTTCTCGTTCCATTAAAAAAAACTCTCGAGAAATGTCAACCCATTTTGACCCGTTCAATCATTTACTTTTTTTTGTTTGACCCATTATGACCTATTATATATATTTTATAGCAACTCATTCAACCCAATAGATCACATTTGCCACACCTAATTAATTTCATATTTTAAAAAGAGGGGTCTTTAACTTTTTGCCTTTTTTTCCCCATAAAGTGATTGAGACACCTTTACCCTATCCACTGTGCAAACCGGCCGTATAGGCCGAGACATATAACCAGTAGTTGGTATCGGTTTTGAAAATATATCAGAGTTTATTTTGTTGCAGCGGAAATTTCTTTTCTTTAAAATATTTCTTTATATAAACAGGGATTTAAATACCCTTGATAATATAAAATACTTATTTTTACATAATCATGTTTTTTAAGGAGTTTAACAAAATGAGCCCATAGTTCCTTCTATATCTCCAATGAGCTGGCTCCATGTTACTCTACTATCTTTATCACTTACTACTAATTACCTGAAAATGTTTAAAAATAAAACATCAGCTAAAAGCTGGTGAGTAACATTAACAGACACAAAGTATTTTAAGTTGGCAAGAATTTAAAACCCGTTCAATCGTAATTTGTGTTAGTATATCTACACACTCAGCGGGACTGTTTCACCCAAGTGTACAACCACGGAGCACACTAGTCTTTTTACCCAGATTGACTGTAGTGTTACGTATGCCTACAACTGAGTCTCTTTACTAGCCACGTTACGGCCTTTCATCCGTAACACGTGTATAAACTTTGATCCAACTATACGTGCACTTATGGCCTGAATGCTTTTTAGTAGATTACATTTGCGTATCAAATGTTTTGAAAACCATTCAAGCCATGTTTTTGATTAGTAAATCATATGTAAAATGCTTAACGCCTTCGAGTTAGTTTTAGAGTCAATGTACTCACCTTTGTTATAACCAGTATGTCTTTACTGATTTATGTTGTGCACTCTATTTCGAACCTGTAGTTACGAGAATATATTTGTATGAATATCTAGATCAACTGATCTAGCTTTAGATCTTTAGTCTAGTTTGTAGCTTTAAACCTTGATAAAACATTTATGTTTAAATAAAACTCATTTTTATTTAAAATGCTTACTTTAGTTTGTATGACGTTTGGTATGGTATGCTTTGGCCTAATAAGTTCGAAGACTCTCATCAAGCTCTTCAGGAAAGTAAACGGGTCCCGCGGTTGGTTAGGATTTATACGAATTACTTTCCTTAGACAAGAAACTCGACTACCGGTATTGTCACCCTTCCAGTTACTACATGTCCGTCACGTTTTTCTGTTTAATTATTTATAAATATCTTTTATATAAAAATTAACGTTTCTTTCTTTAAAAGAAATGTTTCTTTCTTTTATAAATATCTTTTATATAAAAATTAACGTTTCTTTCTTTTATATGTAGAGGTAAGGCTGTCTACATCTTACCCTCCTCAGACCCTACTATAGCTTTGCTATTTGTGGGATACACTGAGTACGATGATGATGATTTCTTTAAAAGAAAGTCAATTAACAATAACCTTTGCTTGTAAAACTTTATGTGTCTTAATATTAAAGAAACATTTATTATTTTTTTTTCTAAACTTTTATATATAAAAAGCTTATAAAGAAACATTTATGAACTAAAATATCTTAAGCATATCTCTTACTTTAAATGGGTATAACACTTAAAGATGAACAAGGAGTACTTCAACTGTATGTAGGGTGTCGGGGTATGAAACGTTGAAACTTTGGAGTGGCGTCGGAACTCCAAATCGATGGCACAAACTTCGGAACTCCAAATCCATGCTCACTATTTATAGCCATCCTTGGTCGGACCATCACTCACCACCATGCGACATGTGTCGTTTTAGATAATGAGTCGTGCTATTGGGTGTTGACATGTGGCGTTATAATTGATTAGCCACAAGCCACATGTCACCTCGTGAGGAGACGTGCAGTTATGTGTTGACATGTGTCCTTCCGTGTTGCCACCACGTGACATGTGTCTTTTTATGGTGATGAGTCATAGGGCACGTGTCGATTCCATATATTTTTAGCAAAATGACTAACCGGCCCCTCAACTTTCTAAATTGAGAAAATTGGTATGGAACGTTTCGGGATGTTACACCCACCCCCCGGGCCCGGGTGCGCGTTGAGATGAACCTTCGGCCACAAAGACGATGTGTTAGGTTCTCTAGCGTTTTTTTCGTATTTACATTGTTTTTAAATAGTAGGAGCGCAAATGTCATTTTTTAAACACACGTTTGAAATAAAAAGAATCTCTCTAAAGCTAGGAGGCTTTTTTAATACTGTAATTAATATTTTAAATAACATTCACAATCGTCCGCTTATGTGGCTGAGATGAAAAGAGAGCACGTAAGCGAGAAACTGAGGTGAAAAGTTTTGGTAAAGATTTTAGATTCCCCGGCATGTTTCTTTCTTTACGTTTCCATGTGGGCTTTTATTCAAAATGGATAGACCAATATAGAGTTGCACACAAAAAACCCGAACCCGAAACCGAACCCGAAAAAAATACCCGGAACCGGTTTTTTTTTATACCCGGGTTTTTAATACCCGACCCTACCCGTAGGGTACGGATAGGGTATGCATTTCAGTACCAACACCCGTACCCGGAACCGGACCCGATTTATACCTGGTAATGCCCGAAAATCGGAACCGGTTCCATACCTGGAACCGGGTTTTTCCAATACCAGAAACCGGGTATTTAAATACCCGATCTATACCTGGAATTACCTGAAAATACCCGAAAATACTCTTAAAAATTGTAACCCCTTAAAAAAATCCAATCTATACCCGAAAAAAACCCCAAAAAACCCAAAAATAGGGTTTTTTTCGATACCCGAAAATAGGGTATTCAAATACCCAGTTTTATAATACACAGTTCGATACCCGACCCGAACCCGATCCATAGGGTATGGTTTTTAGAGAGAATACCCGACCCGAACCCGACCCAGGTATTGCCAATACCCGATTTCCCAATACCCGATTATACCTGAACCCGGTTCCATACCCGAACCCGGGTATTTAAAAAACCCGATTTGTGCACCCTTAGGCGAATATACCAATGAGCATATATAATGAACGCTTTTATATTTATAAATGTTTCAGCGTGAATTCCTTTCTAAACCGAGCTTTACACATATGGGCGCAGCATGAATTCTCTGGTCACCCCCGTTTTTTCGTTTAATAGGATAAATTTTCATGATTTCGTCCAAAAATCTTTATAGATGTTACACTCCCTTGTAAAATTGAAGTGTACCCTTTATACAAATTAGGAAAGTGGAGTGACGGTTGTTAACTTGGATGTCCGAAAGAACTTTTTTTTTTTGTCCGAGTATAAATTACTATTTTGTCAAGATTTTTTTTTTTTTTGTATATAACCAATATATAAGCTTAAAATTGTATATTGCCAATATAAATTACAAGTTTGATTAAATTGAAATATTGTTGTTGAAGGCGTTTTGCTATGTTTTTTTAAAGCGGTTGTTGAAACTTAAATTTGATTTGTAGGTATCATGAATATCAAGAGATTGATATTACCAATACGAAAGTTTATATTGTTTGACCTGACTCAAACCGAATCACTGGCCCAAAAAATTTTTTGGGCCTGTGACTTGGTCACCCTATGCTCAAATTCAAACTTGGCTCATTTACACGCCCAATTGCCCAACCCGCCTTGACAAGCATAATACAATTGCCTAAGGGCTACCTTCATCCTTACACCATCCGCACGAATATACAATATACACTTCTAAAACGTAATACATCTTAAACGTGAACCCGTTCAAAAGATAAGCAAAAACCCATGAACCCAAATGTACACCCAACTCGCATACTACTAGAACCCTAGAAATATAGATTCGAATACTACCTAGTACTCAAGTACTAGGTAAACATACACTTACATTGAATCTGATATACAGAGCTGCTTCTAGAAAACATAAAACAAAAACCCAAAATGATAACAAATAGTAAAACCCGATTAATTCCACAATTAAATCTGAGTTTAAAACACCACCAACCGACGATTTATAAAAATTGTTTGTGCAGGAACAAGAAATGACAACCTTTTTTCATCCGCTTCATTGCTAGTACCGGTCATAACGCCTGCACACAAGTTCAAACATCATTATAAACAGTATTATCTAAAAAGGTTAGACTACTCCGCCACTTTATAATCGAAAAAGAATGTTTATCATGGCATCAAAAGTGAAGTTAATAAAACAAAATCAAACCTTGGTCGATCATAATCTCTGACACGGTCCCTTGACCGTGATCGTGATCTATGTCGGCTCCTTGAATCACGGTCCCTTTCTCTATCACGGTCATAGCGGTCATAACCACGACCACGATCATGATGCCTGTCACGGTCTCGGCTCCTACGGTCGCCATCACGTGTACGGTCACGGTCACGACTACTGGCTTGGTCACGGTCTCTGCTGCCTTCTCGTTCAAGATCCTTGCTCCGTTCTTTTGATCTAAGCAAAAAAAATTTTAACAATGTCCCCGAGATCAAAAGTAAAAAAAAAGATTCGGTCCATTTAGATATGAATGGATAAAAAATGCCAAAATTGCTATATTAACAAATGGGATAATATATGTGAAGGCTACCCAAGTATTCAACTTTTTCCATTAAAGTCGACAGTTTATTTAAGCTACTTCATAACCAAGTATCTGTTTAATTAATACCAATTCCAGTTAAAATTTTGAAAAAAAAAACATAAACTTAAAACTAAAAAAAAACATGCAGGATGACAAAAATGCCCTTGAAACGTTGATAAGATAAAAATAAGTTGATGAATGATCAGCAAATAACTGTTCTTGTAAATACGGCATTTCGGAAATTAACATGTTTTGGTTGAAATTGGTATGCATGACCTAACAAAAGTTGGCCAAGATGATAAAGTTAAATACTTAAGTTAACATCCACTAATTCACATCCATTATCCCAAAAACAAAATAATTATTAGGATAACTTTTATAATCATATTAAGCCTTATTATTGATACAAACAAAAGAAAGCAAACTTACCTTCTGTCGTCTTCCAGAACCTTCCTTTTATTGGTTCTCTCTTCCTGACATATTAATATCAAAGAAATTATACATTAGTGCTTCAAAACGCAAAATAAAGCCTTAAACGCAAATGCTACTACTAATAATCAGGGGCATAAAAGTAAATAATAAATCAATAACTTACCAAAAGATCGGCTAACTTCTCGCGGATTTGCATATAACCAAGGTGTAGCTTTCCTCCAAAATGATCCGCTAACCGACGGTCACTGAGAAGCACGTTAGAAAGTGAAATAACAAGATAAAGATTACACATAACCATCATATTCATAACTATCTGAAGATATTATATAACAGTCCCACAATTCTTTGAGCTAAAGTAGGATGATCAACAAGCAAGCATAGTATAGAAATTAAAAAAACGCACATTCTTTAGCAGCAAAAGTTTATCCTCGTAAAACTGGGCCCAAAAGCCTGCTGGTGACAAGGAGGTATAATCACCATGTCAAACACTGAAGTTACTTTAAACCTTAAATACTAATTTTTCTTGATCCTAAATAACACTATTTAAATATCAGTCTTCACTGAATAGTATTAAATTTTACCTGTCGTAAACACTTAAAAATGCTCCACAAATGTCACAGACACGCAACTTCTGATCAGTCTGAAGAAAATACGATTTTGTAAACAAATGAAAATTTTTGATCAGTTAACAGATTTAAATGCCATTGATATAAACAAAGCAAAATAATCGGAGGCTGCAGACTTACAACTCGCACATCTGCTGCAGTATACTTAGAGGAGTCTGTAACAGGTTCCTGACGAGGAGGAGGCAAGTGCATTGAAAGCTACAAAAAAGATTAAGAAAACTCAGATTAAGTACACAAGAGAGTAACATAAGAAATAACCAATTTATTTTATCAATTTAGAAGTTAGTGATAAAGAACCTTTTTAAGTGCTTCAGCCTCTTCAAGTGCTTTTTGTGCTTCATCCAGCATTCCTTGCTCGCCTAGAAAATGAGAACGTTTAATACAAGGTTTCTAACAAAATATATATGTAGTGAATAAATAAAATAGATGAATTGTATTTTGATAGATTTAGAATTAAAAATTCAACTTACCAAGATCTTCTGCTTTTTTGAGCTTCTCATTAATTAACTCTTGAGTGCAGGCATCAGGAATAGGCACAGGCAATGGTGCCAATGTTGGAGCGTTTGGAAGAGGGGATGGTAAAGAAGCTCGATCTTTGTTAAATGCATCTAATAAAAGCACTGACTGGAAATAAAATAAACAAAAAGCCACCAAAGATCAGCAAGTGGGTATCAGTTAAGAAACTGGCAATTTATCAAATTCAACAAACAATTTATTACCCGTATACTCAAATTCTGCAAATTAGAAGTGGCCTTTAAATTTTAATTGTTATACGTGTAATTAGAAGTGTTGAATAAAGCATGTTAAACAGAAACAGAAAAAGAACATAAACCATTACACTTATCTACACGTCTTCGCACAAGAAAAGAAAATTTACCTGTTTGTCTGCTCTTTGAGTTCTGAGTTCTTCAACAATCTCCATAGCTCGAATCTTCATATCTGCTTTTCCTTCAAGATCTAAAGTACCAAAATTGAAAATGATAAGTAAAGAAACAATCAAATATCATAAAATAAATATGTAGTTCACACAACATGAGATAATAGCGTAATGTGTATTAAAGGCAGAGCCAAATTTTAATTGCAATTGACCATATTTACCACATTGATCAGCTTCTTTAAGCTTCTCCTTTATCTGCTTTGACAACTCAAGAATATCTGGTGTCTGCAATTTCACAAATCAGCAAATTAAACAAGCATTAACTGATACAAACATGCATACAGATAAAGGGTGATCCACAAAAATAACCCAATAAGTTCAACCCACCTGTGTAACTCCTGATACAGATATAGCAATAGCTGCTTTAGCATCCTCCTCACTAAGACGTTTAAGAGCTCTTGCAATTTTTCTGTCACATTCAACAATGAGCCTGTCTATAAGATCCTCCAATTCTCTGTCATAATTATCTTGACCTTTTGCCTTTGCTTCTTGGTATCTGATTACAGTTAAGTACCACTGATATTTAAAATCCTAAAAACTTGCATATTTTAGATGGTTGAAAAGACTAATGTGCATATAGATCTTAATCACACAAGCAAGAACTGGAGACATAAGAGTGGTCTAATTGTCTAAAGCATCAAAAAAAGTGCACCGAGATGATAACCAATATAAAAGTTGATAATAGGAAGGTGAGAAAAAGGATACTCTTTCCTAAGCTGAAATGAGTGAACCTTCGGGCACGGTCCCATGTCCATTTTCTGTAGTTTCAAACACAAGAAAATTGAATAACCATCAGAAAGTTTGTCACCAAGATAAAGTTAAAATGCAAAACTATCATCATCATCATCATCGTACTCAGTATATCCCACCAATAGCAAAGCTATAAAATGCAAAACTATGCTAAATTTATTTTCACTTTGCAGAAAATTAACATGTCTCGCAAAATACATTTGTACACCCAAATTTATTTTTTCACTTTGCAAAACGTGTCAGCCGGATTCTCTTCTACTTTTGGTCACGAACTCACGATACTTCACCAGTTAAGTACTTTGACAGAGAAAATAGTGGAAGATCCAATAATAGGCTCAAAAGCTAAAACTATTATCAATAATTGGCAATCTAATGCTTCAAACCGGTAAACTGGTGTTAGCTTCCATGAATTAGTATATATTTTAACAAAAAATCTAAAGCCTACAGTACACATGATAAAGATTAAGGGTGCCAACCAGCCGAGCAGGCGTGTGAGCCACTCAAGATTGGCTAGTAAAAAGCTCGAATAGAGTCGAGCTTAAACAAGCTCGATCTCGAGCCTTAAAATAAGCTTGTTCAATAAACAAGCTGGAGCTCAAGCTTCACTTATTGAGCTCAAGCTGGCTCGCGAGCCAAAATGAGCCTATTATTATTTATATAACTTTTATTTCAATGAATTATATATATATATATAAAACATTTTTATTATATATAAAATCATGACCAAAAATAACTAAATAGTATATATTATGTTATACATAAAATTTATAATTAAAAATATGCCAAGCAATTAAAAATGCATATGAATGATAAACAAGTCAAGCTTGAAAAAACGACTAGCGAGCCGATCTCAAGGTTTAGAAAAAGCGCCCAAAACGAGCCGAGGTCGAGTCTGAGCTCTCGTAAGTCAAAATGAGCCGAGCTCTCGTAGAAACAAGCCGAGCTCGAGACACAATCATGTTAGTTTTCATTCCCCTCCCCTGTCTCTAGAACAAACCTCACTCATAAGTATTCAATCCACATCACTTGATTCGAATGTATTAAATTGATATAATAATAACTAAACAGAATATATTATGCTATACACAAAAATTATAACTGAAAATATATAAGATCATTAAAAATGTATATAAATAAGTAAATAACAAGCAAGTCGAGCTCGAGCTTGAATATACGACTAACGAGCCGACTTCGAAATGAGCCGAGCTCAATTCCACATCACTCGAGTCGAATGAATTGAAATTCTATCGATTCCTATATTTTGTTACATCAACAATAGTAAACCCTAGCTATTAATTAACTGGCTAATTAATGAATGAATGAAATAATGAATGGAGTATTGATAAGAAGCATACAGTGAGTTGGAAGAGTTCGTGCGGACAAAGTCCGGCTAAGAAGAGACGGCAGACGTCACGGTCGTAGTACTTGCGGTTGACTTCGGTGACGTCACCGTTCCGATTGGCTCCCATTAACACGTCTAACTGCTTCCGTATTGCATCCATCGGTCGTTAGGGTTTCCGGTCACAATTCTTTTGTTTTCTCAACCCAACCGGATCTTATAATCGGTTCGTGTGTGCGTATATACGTTGGGTTAAAAGGTCAATAGAATTTATATTAGATATTATTATTATTCAGGTTTCGATACATAATTATTATTTTTTTTAAAGATACTTAAATGACGTCAAATGAGTCCGGGAGCAGGGGTGTAAACGAGCCGAGCTGTTCGTGTGATACTCGAGATTGGCATGTGAAAAAGCTCGACTGAACTTAACTTTAACGAGTCTGAACCCAAGCTCAAGCCTAAAATGAAGCTCATCTAATAAACAAGCCCGAGCCTGAGCTTTACTTATCAAGCTCAAGTCAGCTCGCAAGCCTAAACAAGCCTGCATTTGTATAATTTTTATTTTACAATGTTATGAAAAATAACTAAATAATATATTATGTTATATACAAAATTTTAATTGAAGAAAAACATATAAAATTAATTAAAAATTAATAAACGAGCCGAGCTCAAGCTTGAAAAACTACTTACGAGCTGAGCTCAAGCAATAGAAATAAAGAGCAAAATGAACGAAGCTCAAACCCTATGTAAATTAAACGAGCAGTACTCAAGCTCTATGTAAGTTAAGCGAGCCGAGCCCAAGCTTGGGCTCAGGCCCAGCTCTTGGGGTGTGCCAAGTGGGCGACCGGCCGGGGCACTTTTTTCGGGGGCACAATTTTTAAAAAATTCCCGGTGTTATATATGTATACCCGAATGTTAATAATCCCACTATTTTTATAACACTTAAACACCTTATAGACCAAGTTTTTTTTTAAATTTCCCAAAGACTTATAGGCCCACTCAAAATTGAAAAAGGCCAAATACTTTTAATTAATCAATATAAATTAAATAAATAAATAAAACGTATAGGCGGGATAACAGCAAAGTCGACTTCGAACACCAACGGTCACGGGTAGCATTTGCATAAATGAGTTTTTCGAAATTATAGTTATTAAAATCTTATTTACGATCCACAATGCCCCAACAACTAGTTGGCGATGATAGCTATCGAGAACGGAACGTAGAGCATAAACATGAATAATTGATTCACCAATTTGTTATAAAAATTGTTAGGAGAGCTTCACAAATCCATTAGCTATAGTCTACTCAGTATGTCATAAACTCATTCTAATACCATGATTTTGCTAATTGTTATGTTTATCACTATAACTTTAATTGGCGTATAAAAATGTTTTTACATTACTTAGTACGTTAAGGTTTAAGGGGCATATTTCTTTGGCTCGGCGGGGGCACGTGAATTCTCAGAGTCGGCGCTGCTCGGGCTTGGCTCAGCTTGTTTGCAGCCTATCTGGGAGTGAAATCGAGATCCCCCACAAGACGCATGCGATTCGACCATGTACGCTAGTCCCACAATGACAAGTATGACTATTAATTTCAATGTTTAAGCAGTTTTTGATCAAATAATTTTATTTCATTTATGCATTTAAGTATTTAACAAATATTGGACCAGGTGAATCGTTAATTATGGATTTCTATACGCATCCTAATCTTTAACCCCCAATCTGCCCTGGACAAATTCAATATGACCATACATGTGAACACAATTGTCACACCCCGACCATGACGGAAACATCGGGGCGCAACCGATTGTTCATCGCACACGACACTATTAAGTGACAATATTTAATCAACTCATTTAAATTCATAAAAACACAAAGAGTCACATAACTTGTTCATACAATAACCGAATTCAAACCATAGTAAATAATATATTGTTCGTTTGGCTCTGTGATGAGACCTGGCTCTTTGGCCTGAGCAATAGCACCTGTGTTATCACAGAGCACCTCGATTGGTTTATGAATACTTGGAACCACATCGAGATCAGCGATGAACTTCTTCATCCAAGCAGCCTCTTTAGCAGCATCTGATGCAGCTATGTATTCTGATTCAGTGGTAGAATCCGCCACCACACTCTGCTTGGAGCTTTTCCAGTAAACAGCTCCTCCATTGAGAGTGAATACATATCCTGATTGCGAGCAAAAATCATCTCGGTCAGTCTGGAAGCTAGCATCAGTGTAACACCTTACAGTGAGTTCTTCTTCCACTCCTCCAAACACCAAGAACATGTCTTTCGTCCTTTTCAGGTACCTCAGAATGTTCTTCACAGCAGTCCAGTGGGCAATGCCAGGGTTCTGCTGAAAACGACTAGTCATGCTCAGTGCATACGAGACGTCAGGTCTAGTACATAACATAGCATACATGATAGAACCAATCGCTGAAGCGTATGGAATCGCTTGCATGTGCTTAGTTTCAATGTCTGTTGCCAGAGATTGTGATTTGCTCAACATGGTTCCTTTAGCCATGGGGAGAGCTCCTTTCTTGGAGTTGTCCATAGAGAAGCGTGCCATTACTTTGTCTATGTATGTACTTTGACTTAGCCCTAGAAGCCGCTTAGACCTATCTCGGTAGATCTTAATTCCTAGAATATAAGCAGCTTCACCAAGATCTTTCATTGCGAAACAAGAGCCCAACCAGTTCTTAACTTCCTTAAGCATAGGGATGTTGTTTCCAATGATCAGTATATCATCCACATACAGGATGAGAAATGATATAGTGCTCCCACTTGCCTTTCTGTAAACACAAGGCTCATCTTCATTTTTGATAAAACCAAACTTTTTGATTTTCTCATCAAAATGAAGATTCCAGCTGCGAGATGCCTGTTTAAGTCCATAAATAGACTTATTCAGTTTGCACACCCTGTTAGGATATTTAGGATCGACAAAACCTTCAGGCTGAACCATATAGACATCTTCAGAAAGATGTCCATTAAGAAAAGCAGTTTTGACATCCATTTGCCATATCTCGTAGTCATAGTACGCGGCTATGGCAAGTAATATCCTTATCGACTTAGTCATAGCAACGGGCGAGAAGGTTTCATCATAGTCAATACCCTGAGTTTGAGTAAAACCTTTCGCGACTGGCCGTGCTTTATAAGTCTGTACATTTCCATGTATGTCGGTTTTCTTCTTGAAAATCCACTTGCTCCCTACTGCCCAACACTCGGGGGGTAGCTCAACCAAGTTCCAGACTTGATTGTCACACATAGATTGCATCTCGGCGTTCATGGCATCGTGCCATTTCTCAGATTCCGGATCTAAGATAGCAGATTTGTAATTAGTAGGTTTGTCGCTTGACTCGGCTACTAAGAGGACCTCGGGACCATCTAGATGCCATAGGTATTTAGAGTTTGGTACGCGAATCCTATTACTTCTGCGAACGCTTGTGTTCATGTCCGATGTATCAGCAACAACAACTTGTTGATCAGACGTTCCAACTTCCTCAGCGGTAGTTTGTATTTCTTGAATTTCTTCAAGATCGACAATATTATCTCCAATTCCTCGATCGAGAATTTCCTTCTCGAGAAAGTGGCCCTTCCTTTTGATAGAAATCACATTTGTATCATGATGGAAGAAATAATATCCGCTTTGGTTATAGTATCCAACGAAAACAACTTTTACGCCGCGAGGATCGAGCTTATCGTCAGAATCACTAGTGACATAAGCATCACATCCCCATACTCTAAGGAAAGACAAATTGGGTTTTCGCCCATGCCATACCTCATCTGGGGTTTTGCTTACCTTTTTAGTTGGAGCCAGATTGACAATGCAGGCGGCGGTCAAAAGGGCAAAGCTCCAAAAGGAGTGAGGCAAGTTAGTTCTACACATCATTGATCGACCATGTTTAGCAAGGTTCGATTTCTCCTCTCGCTCACGCCATTGTGTTGGGTGTGCCAGGTGGAGTGAGCTGTGAAACAATTCCACGCTCTTTCAGATGATGTATGAATTCTGAGCTGAGATACTCTCCACCTCGATCTGATCGAAGCATTTTGATGGTTTTCCCGAGTTGGTTTTCCACTTCGTTTTGAAACTCTTTAAACTTTTCAAAGGTTTCATGCTTGTGTTTCATGAGATACACATAGGCATATCGACTGTAATCGTCAATAAAAGAAACAAAGTATCTTTCATGATTCCTAGGCATGGTTCTGAAGGGAACGCATACATCAATATGTATGATGCCAAGCAGATCCTTAGCTCATTCATTCTTATGAGTGAAGGAGCCTTTGGCGAGTTTGCCAGCTAAGCAGATTCGCAGTCATCAAAAGAGTCCAGTACTGTGGATTTAAGAATCCCTTCGGATTGGAGTCTCTTAACTCGTGTTTTGCTTATGTGGCCAAGTCGGCAATGCCATAGAAATGTATCATTGATGCCAGATCTGATACGTTTAGAAAGATTATATACATTATTGTTTATTTGAACATCAACCTCATAAATACCATTTCGAGGTTTAGCCTCAAAATAAAAGATATCATTCAAGTAGGCAGAAATAGCATTACTATTAAAAACGTACTTAAATCCTTGTTCAAATAGTAAAGAAATTGAAATAATGTTTCTGGTCAAACCAGGTGCAAATAAACAGTTATCCAAAGTAACTACAAGGCCAGACGGACAAGCAAAATGATATGTGCCAGTTGCAAGAACGGGGACTCTCTTCCCATCACCAACGATGAGTTCCATGCTGCCTTGTTTCAGCTTCTTCTAGTTTTCAGGCTCCTGCAAGACATTAACGATGTGGTAACCACATCCGGTATCAAATACCCATGTGTTGCTAGAGACAGTGAAAAGTTCAATAACATATATAGAAATACCTTTAGAGGAGCTTTCACCATTGGTCCTCTGCCTTTTCAGCTCAGCAAGGTAGTCATGACAGTTACGTTTCCAGTGTCCCATTTTTTTACACTTGTAGCACTGGCGCTCCTTAGGAGGCGGCGGTGGTACCTTTGCAACACATTTGTTAGTGTTGGTGGCATTCCTGGCAGCAACAGTAACCTTCTTCTTGCCTTTACCGTTATAACCCCGGTTCTTGGGTTTAGGCTTGACGACACCAGCAGATCGAACCACAAGAACTTGATTGTTTTTAGTTGGAATGTTCATCTCAACCGTCTTGAGCATTCCATGAAGCTCCGGCACTGTCTTCACCCAGCCATTCATGTTGAAATTCATTATGAACTGGTCGTAAGAGTTGGGAAGAGAGTTCAGGATGAAATCCGCTGCCATTTCATCTGACAGGGGATAATCAAGTTTCCTTAGTTGTTCGATGTACCCTTTCATCTTGACGACATGCGCACTAACAGGTGATCCTTGTTCCATTTTGCAACTTATGAGTTGCTTCATGGTGTCATAGCGTTCTTGATGGGCTTGTTTCTGGAACATGCCCTTGAGTTGCTCAAGCATCTCATAGGCACCAAAATCTTCCAAGCCTTTAGCAAGCTCGTAAGACATGGTGGCTAGCATGATACAGGCAACTTCAGCAGAGTCGTCCATATATTTGTCAAGAACCCTCCTGGCATCAGCAGTATTGTTTTCAGGCTCGGTTGGACAGGTCCATCGAGAACATAGTGCTTCTTTGCCATCTTGAGAACAAGTCCCAAGTTGCGGTGCCACTCAAGAAAGTTGGTGTCATTCAACTTTTCTTTCTCAAGGATAGCCTTGAGGGTGAATGAGGAGTTTATTATCAGTAGACATCTGTTCAATTAAGCAAAAGTAAATTTTATTAATATTTTCGATGTTTTAATCCTATTATTAATGACCCAATGACATTAGTAAATAGGAATTTGAGAATCTGGCTTCCAGTTACTAATGGCAGTTGTAGCACACAACATTAGTAAATGGTTAGGCAGACAGACAACGATTGCCAATTGTGGATAGAGCACAACTCTCGTTTATGAGGCCCATTAAGACAACGTTTGCCTAAGTAGATACTTTTAGCCTCATCTATGCCCACCTTAGTCTCCAGACAGCTGTAGCACGTAACAAGAGAGTAAGTAATAGTCGCCCTAGTATAGTCACTTGTGAAAGAGCCAGATGTGTTAACGAAACCTTTCACCTTAAAGGGATATGCTAGAAATCAAGTGCGGTGCTGTATC